>NW_027187353.1:7908946-7937214 GCF_028583685.1 Petaurus breviceps papuanus | reverse complement strand
TCTCTCTCTCTCTCTCTCTCTCTCTTCCCTCTTTTCTTTCTTCCCTGTTTTCTCATTTTTAACCCTTCTTTCTTTCCTTTCTCTTTAATTCACCCTTTCTTATTTTCCCTTCCTATTCTTTCTTTTTCCTTTCACTGCTCTCCCTTTTCTTCCTTTCCTTCCTTTACTTCTATCACCCTTCCTTCATTTCCTTTCTTTCTTCAACCCTTCTCTCCTTTTTTTCCTCTCCTCCCCTTTCCTTTCCCTGAATTCATGCCATAAATTTCTTCTTTTTATTTAGGACAGATTCTACTATGCTTTTCAATGTCTGCTCCTATTAATTTAATAACATTACAGATACATTTAAAGGCCATAACAGTGGACCTCCTAAGAAGCTGTTGTTAGGCACCTGAGAGGAAATGAACAATAAATTTATCAACACCAACAAATAAAAATGAAACCAGTACAACACCTGGATAATTATATCGTAACCTGCCCAGTTATTACAAGCCAAGAGTCATCTGATATACTAGAGGGCTCTGCCAATGTTTGATAGGAAGGTAAGTTTAGAAGCAGAGCCACAGATTCAGGTGATGCATCTAGCTAATGCTTTATCCAGGGTACGACAAGACCAGATGCTTTTGAATGGGGAATAAAATTTACTGAGCCTTGTTTCTGCCCTGACCCAACAAAATGCTTTGTACCAAGTAGCTGCTTATTAAATGTTTATGGAATTTGATGGACTCAACATGTGGAGTAATGTGCAAAATGGAATGAGCAAGAGGGAAATCTTCCCATGGGTTTTAGTCTTGTAAACATTGCCAGGCTTCTTAAAAATCATCTAAACTAGTTTGTAAAATCTAGGCACATCATTTCATTTAGTAACTTCTATGGAGGAGATAATCATAATATAATTAGCCAGCATGGGTTCAAGTTGTAGTTTTCTGAAAAGGGCTTCCTGGCTAGTGTGAAATATTGCTCAAAATGATCACTCTGAATTATTATCACCCCCAGCTTTTAGAGGGAGAACTTAAGGTTTGATGACTTCTAGACCCAGCAATACTAGAACCTCCAATGGAGTTGTCCCTGAGTGGAATATGCTGCTTCAGGAGAGCTGAGATTATCCTCCACTTAGAAATCCTAAATCAAAGGCTAGATGATCATTGCTTCTCAGAAGGAATTCTTAGTAAGGTATGCTTTGGGCTGTGTGACCTCTGAAGTACTCTCCATCTCTAGAATTCTGTGAATCTATGGACCAGAGATCACAGTGCTTCTGATTCCCAATCATTGAGACAGTCAGGTGGGTTCTAGTGCTGATGGCAATTGCTCCAAGGTTCACATCCTTTTTTTATTCCATAGCTGACCATCCTTTAGTTCTAGGGACTTGTCATTCTTTCCATTTAACAAGGTTTTCTCATGTGCTGTGGCATGGTGAGCATTGTAGGAAATTCAAATTATGTTTAAGATGTAGGTCCTGGAGTGGAGTCAAGATGGCATAGTGAGAGGTCACAAATGCCAAAAGTTTCCTCAAAATCCCTTCTATACTCATCACAGAAAACACAGAAAGCTGAATTTTAAGCAGAAAAGCCATGAAAAAGTTGCAGTGAGTTATTTTCCAGCCCAGGGAAGCTTAGGAAGACAGAAGGGTCTGCAGACAGTGTGCAGGGAGGCTGGCAAGGAGGGCAACACCATGGAAGTGGCAGCAGATAGTGACTGCATACTAGCCTGTGAATGCAGTGGTGATAGAGAAAGGAAGCAGCCCAGTATCCAAGGCAGTAAGGGAACTGAAAATCTGGGCAGAAAAGTTCACAAGGGGTGTACTAACACTGTATTGGTACTAACACTGGGCACTGGGCACAGGTTTGGGTGCCAAAGGTCTGCTGCCCTTTGCTCAGCTCCAGGTCATAGCTCCAGGATGGAGAGGAGTGGTGGCAGTTATGAGGAAGTAGGGGCCTTACCTGTATAAGGACTGGAGGACAGATCAGTAGAGCAATGCAGAGATCTCTCCTTGGTCATACCACCTTGGAAGCACCAAAAACTCACAAGCACTAAGACCAAGATTTGCCCCCTTCCTCCCTTCCCCATTCTAACGTCTATACAGCTTTCCCTATAATCCAGATCTCCCACTCAGTAAACTACAATGGCTCCCTATTGCTTATAGGATCAGAGATGCACTTCTGTTTGACTTATAAAGCCCTCCCAATCTATCCTCATCCTTCCCTTCCTGCACTCTAATGTCAACTCAAACTGATCTTCCTGTTCTCAAGCAAGACCCTCTCCTATTCCTAAGCTGAAACCATGCCTGGCATGCACCTCTCCTCACTTCCACTTATTAGAATCTTTTGTTTTCTTCAAAACTCTCAGTTCACATACCACCTCCTACATGAAGCCTTTCCTGATACTCTGCAACTGCTACCTCCTGACCAAAAAAAGCCTCATTTTTATTTTGTAAAAATGTGTAATCATTTAATTATATGCATGCTGCCTCCTTCATTAGAACATAAGCTTCCTGAGGTCAGACACTGTTTCCTTTTTGTCTCTGTATCCATTTCCTGGAACTAGGCACTTGTTAAATGCTTTTTGGTTGACTGAACTTATTTCAAATCCCTAATTTAACAAATGAGAAAACTGAGACCCAGAATAGCAAATTTTGTATCAGAGTTGGGGCTAGAACCCCACATCCTGTCTAGTAAAAGTCAGTAGGTGAGACAGTAGAAGACACACTGGACTTGAAGTCAGGAAGTTCAGAATTCGAATATCACCTGATGGGTGATGCCAGGCAAACCCTCAGTCTCCTTATTTGAAAAAATAAGGATGACAGCATCTGTGTCACATGACCATTATGAGGATTAAATGAGATGATAGAGGCAGAGATTTTAGGAAACATTAAAGTGCTATACAAATGCTAGCCATTATTATTAGTGGGGTTATTATTAATATTAATATTATTGTTGTTGTTACATTATCATAGTATCACTGTCCCCAACCTTTGGGATGCACAGAATTAAGCTTTCTTCTATTTAAACTGTCTTATGATTTCCCTCCAGCACACTGCCCAAAGGTGGAAGGCTAACCTCCCCCAGTGAAGGCTGGATTCTACATAGACGTGTCCAGTTCTGTTGGTCCTTTGCTTTCTGAAGAAAGGCTCCATAGAAACAAGGGATATAAAAATCCTTGGCACGTGTAAAGATGCTTTTTAAAGCCCAGACCATAAGAAGCTCGATAACAGAAACTAACACCCTGTGATACATGCAAACATATTCTTGTCCCTCACACAGTTGATAGGCAAACGTTCCCAATAGGGAGGTAATTCTGGCTTCGACTCATGTTCCATTTTGGTCGTCAATCTCAAGGAAGCGCCAAATCCTTTATTGTTTTATAAAAACACATCCTAGAATGGATTTGTTGTCAGCTGCCTCTTGACCACTTTAAATTTCCTGCTTCTGTGGGTGACGAGCATCCCTGGCCTTGAGAGGAATTCAAAGTCATTCGTCCAGACTCAAGCAGCAGCCTGGAGACTGACCGGTTGTTAGGAGTGGGAGGGATGTCTCCTGGAAGACAGGAAGCTGGATTTCTAATCCAAGCTCCATCTCTGACTTGCTGGATGGCCTTGGGAAAGTCACTGGTTCCTCTGTGAGTCAATGTCTCCTCAATCTCCACAAGGTTGGTGAGAGAAGCTTCAAGACATGACCTTGACAATGAATGAATAGTCTTCTGTGGGCACAAAGTTATTAAAGTATTAATAGCAATTGGTTCTCCCTTCTTTGTAAGGGCAAGCTGAACTCTGTCAGGCTGTGTTGTCAAAGGGCAGGAGAACTGGATGGGAAGGAGGACTAAATTTCTTCTGTGTGGCCCCCAGAGAGCAGAGTCAGGAGCAATGGGAGGTAGATGCAGAAAAATACATTTGGGCTTGATTTATTAGTAGTTTGAGCTCTCCCAAAGTGGGCTTAGGAGAGGGCAGGCTCACCCTCACTGAAGAGCAAGTGAAATCGAGATGGCCACTCATCAGGGACATTGAACAGGGGATGTTTTCCAAATGTTTTATTGGATCAGATGGCCAGTAAGCCTCATCCAACCATGAGGATCTATAAGTTTAAATGAAGCAAAACTATAAAGACATAAAATGACACTTACTGCTAGCTTGTCATATTTTTTGTCCCACATGTGTCTACATCCCTGAATTTAAATACCCACCAAAATGCAGGAGAGCCGGTTAAAATCAAAGGACTCCTTTAGATTGTTAAGCCTTACCTTTAATCCATCATTTGTCTCCTTTTTATATTTCCTTAAAAGGCTAATTACTATTTTGGTTATTATTGACTGGTATTTTCTTTCTTTTTTTGAAATGGTGGATGGTTCAGGCTTGTTATTTCATCTGTCTAGGGAGCCCCTTCCAGATGAGGCAACTTCCTTTTCAAGACAGATAGACTCCTGTTCTGAAGTTGAGGGTCTTAGCAAGTTTCCTGGGACACTGAGAGATAATGACTCCCCCAAGATCACATAGTCAGTGATATATCAGAGGTCAGCTTGGAAAGAATAAAGGAAGGAAGGAAAAAACAAACGAATGAATGAATGAATGAATGAACGAAGGAATGAAGGGAGGGAGGGAGGAAGGACATATAAGGTACCTACTATGTGCCAAGCACTGTGCTAAGTCCTTAACAAATATTAACTATCTCATTTTATCCTCACAATAATCCTTGGAGGTAGGAGCTGTTATTATCCTTATTTTACAGTTGAGGAAGCTGAGGCAAACAGGGATTAAGTGAATTGTCCAGGTTACACTGCTAGTAAGTGTCTGAGGGTATATTTGAATTGATCCTTCTTAACTCCAGGACCAGCAAGCACCCTGAACCCATTTTCCTGACTCCAAAACTGGTTCTCTATCCATCCCATCAGACTTTTCAGTGCCCCCAGATACCTCTCTAGGCCTATCAGTTACAGAAAAGAGTCTGCTCTGTGTTGGTTAAAGTAGTTCTCTCATTGGGAAATGACCTCTTTAATGAAATCACAGGTCTGGTCCCTAATCCTCACCTAAATAGATTCATACTACTCTATGTTTAGAGAAATAAAAGTGGATTTTTTAATGGTCCATAATATAGTTTTTTCATTCATCCACATATGGGTTAGTGAGACTATCTGGCATCTAGATGGTACAGTGAAGAGAGCATTAGGCCTGGAGTCAGGAAGATATGAGTTCAAATCCAGCCTCAGACACTGACAAGTCACATAAACCTCCATTTGCCTCAGTCTCCTCATCTGTAAGTGGCATAATAAAAGCAGCTATCTCCCAGGGTTCTTGTCAGGATAAAGTAAGATAATATCTATAAAGTGTTTTGCGAGTCTTAAAGCATTCTATAAATGCTAGCTATTATTATTATTATTTCTAAAGCTCTTAAAGACAGAAAAGCACTTGCATACTTAATCTCAATTGATTATCACCACCCTGTGAGGTAGGTGCAACAGGCATTATTATCCCCATTTTTTAGATGCTCAGAGAATTGAGTGACCTGTGCATGTTTGTGCAGTTAGTAAGTGTTAGAGGTAGAATTAATGTCTGGGTCTATGCTGACTTCAATGCTCTTACACTAAAACTTTCCCCAGTAAATATGAATTAATGCCCACTATGGGATCCAAAGTTAAGGTGCTGGAATGGAACATCTTCAATGGCAGAGAGTGTTCCATTTTTTTCCTTTGCATCCCTATCACCTAACACAATGCCTGGCGCATAGCAGGTGCTTAATAAATGCATGTTGGCCATACACAGAGTATTATTGGACACTTATACAATGGATGCCAAAAATCAGACATGAGTATATTGAGAAAAGCAAGACATATTGTCAGTCAGAGCTCAGGTTTTTTGATCCTATTTTGTAGATGAATGGAATAATTACCCAGTTTGAAACATCTCATGCATGATCACGTGGTAATGGAATATGAATGGAAAATCTGGGGTTAAGATTTCACTCTCAATTCCACACTGGGAATATAATTTCACAAAATGTCAACAACACCCTAGGGAAGATTCGTGTATGCCATAACAAGGGCAGCTTCTATATTCATCCAGTGGGACCTATATCTGTAAAGAGAGAATGGTTTCCTTACTACCCAAATATATAATCCTGTTGGTATTCATTCAATTTGGCAAATGGCTAAGCCATTGTAAAATGTGCCCAGATCTATTTATCAATATGTCCGCAAGATTTATATTTTGTCCAAAGGGAAGAAAGTTCAGGACTTTCCAATGTCTCGTGGGTCCATAGATTCTTATAATAGTTGGGGGGGGAGGTGGGCAGGAGATGGAGATCATTCATGACCCAGCAATGTCAATTTCAGATAGCAAATCATAGGCTATTATGGCAAAAATCTCCAATCTTTTCCCTCTTTATCTGAATTTGAAAACTGAATATTTTATACCAACAAGAACAGCTGGGGAGAAAGGATGATACCATTTTTCATTGTCCATTTTGGTTTAGTCAAGAAATGGCAATGAGAGAAAAGAATTCCTCCTCCAGTAAATGGAGAATTTGGAGTTGATGTTCCTAAATCTATGATCCCATCAGCCTCTGATTTTCACCTGCCATTTTGGGTTTCAAAACAAGCTACAAGAAGACACTGGATCTGAGAAAAAGGGTAGAATGAGTTCAGTTTATCAAAAGTACATTGCCTTCAACAGCTGAAACTCACAGACATTTGTTATAATAATATTCAGGGAAAATATGCATAAATACCACTATCCCAAAGCTCAGGGATTTTGATATTTAACCTTGAAATAACCTTAAGCTTGCCATTTAACCCTCCACACTGTAAAGCCATTATTATTCATAACTAATCCCTTGCCAGTAATGACTTATCACATCACATAACAGAAAGGCTGTGGTAATAACAATAATGATGATGATGATGATAGCTAGTGCTTTAAGGTTTACAAACCCTTTTATGTATATTTTCACATTTGATCTTAACAACCTTTGGAGACTAGTGTTATTATTAACCCCCATTTTACAGAAGAAGAAAACAATTAGGCTAAAAGAGATGAGGTGATTGGCCAAAGTCACACAACTAGAAGGGCCTGAAGCAGAATTTGAACTCTAATCTTCCAAAGGCAGTACCTTGGATGGAGCACTGGACCCAGAGTCAGGAAGACCTGAGTTCAAATGCAGCCTCAGAGGACAAATTGCCTAACCTATCTCAGCTTCAGTTTCCTCATTTGTAATATGGGATTCATAATCACACCTGTCCACCAGGGTTGTGTGAGGATAAAATAAGATAATATTTGTAAAAGAGTATAGAAATGTCAGCTATTATTATTATTCCTAAAGCCAAGCCCAGCACTGTTCATAGCACTATCTAGCTGCCTATGGGCATCTAGAACTGGCTGCAATGTGTGTCTGGATGAGGCTCCATCTAATTAGAAAGCCCTTGAATAACTCTATTTAGGTGAGAATCTAATTACAGCTGGATGTCCCAGTGGCCATTACCTCCTAGAACAAACAAATGAACTAATTTTCATTTTCACAGGTTGAAATTAAAGGAGTGGGCTCACAGTTTATAGCCATTTTCACTCTAGAATCTCAAACAGCTCCACAAAAGTTATTGCTTTACCTCTGCTGGGCTTCCCTACCCCCAAGATACAGAGGGAGCAAGTGTTATTTCCCCTGATAGACACAAGGAAAAGCTAAGGCCCGAATTGACAGGGAGGATTGCCCATGTCCCACTAATTCAAAAGAGAGAATCAAGATCACAATTCACACTCCCTAAAGACAAAGCTTACAATCCACTTGGGTCCACATCCCCTAAAGACTCACTTTACTCACTTCTTAAAGAGGCTTATTCACTGAATGGGTGTTGCCTCACTCAAAGTGAATATATGAAAAGGCCTTAGCCCAAAAGGGCCAGCATCTCCCATCACATCCTGGGTCATCTCCAGTCATCTTGATGAATATCTGGTCACTGGATCCAGATGGCTCTGGAGGAAAAAGTGAGATTGGTGACCTTGCACAGCCCTCTCTCACTCAAATCAAAGTCATGTCATCATTTCCCTGATGCCATGGTCCTCTTCAAAAACAAAGGACAAACACATTGACCACAGGGTTAAATTATACATAATAGATACTTTAAAACTGTTCAATGAATTGAATCAGACTTTACAGATAAAACAAACTGAGCCTCAGAGAGTACAGGGTCACACTCCAAAACTCCAGACCAAAAGTCCCTTTCCTAGGCAACCCTGTCCTATGTGTGTTGTCTTCCCCTGTTAGGATGTAAGCCTATTGAAGACAGGGACTCTCCTATTTTTATTTCTGTGTCTCTAGCACCAGCACATATTGAGCATGTAATAAAATGTTTTCACTCAATACTTCACATAGCTAGTGAGCCTGAAGTAGGATTTGAATCCAAATCTTCTTGACTATAAAAGCAGTGCCTTATAAGCTATCATACCATATTGCCTCACCAAATAGCTCATGTTTATATCATACCTTAAAGGGTTTTATTATTTTAATGTGCTTTACACATATAATGCTCAACCCTTACAATAGCCCTTTGTGATAAGTACTACAGTTATTACTCTCATTTTACTGATGGGGAAACTGAGGCTGGGAGGAAGGACTAAAAGTATTTGAGGTAGGATTTAAACCCAGTTCTTTCTGATTCTAGGACACACAATTCAGGACTCACTAATTCAGAAGAGAGAATCAAGATCACAATACATACTCCCTAAAGACAAAGCTTATTGTACCATACAGCAGATTATTCCCTCACTTATTTTCAATCTTTCTTTGTTGTCTACTTCCCTACCAACTACTGCAAGCATTCTTGTGTTCATAGACCCTATCTGTTCAACAAAAACAAACCTTACTTGATCCGACCATCCCCATAAGCTCATGAGCTCTCCTCCTAGATCTCTCTTCCCTTTCACAGCAAAACTCCTTGCTATTCTACTAGGGTTGCTGTCTCTTTATTTCCTCTCTGTCCTCTCACTAAACCCCCTCCACTCTGGCTTCTGATCTCACCATTCATCTAAAACTACTCTCTCTAAAGTTACCAATGATCTCCTGATTGCCTGATGTAATGGCCTTTTCACAATCTTCATGTTTCTTGATCTCTCTGCAGTCCTTTAAACTGCCAATAAATCAATAAACATTTATTAAGCACCTACTATGTTCCAGGTACTGTACTAAGTGCTGGAGATACAAAAGGAAGCAAAAGGCACTCCCTACTCTAAAAAAATCTCATAATCTAATGACAGAGACAATATGCAAACAAATCCAAACCAGCTATATTGTATACAGGATAAATGGGAAATAATTAGCAGAGCAGAGAGAATTAAGGTGGATTGGGAAAGGCTTTCTGAAAAAGGTGAAATTTTAATTGAAATTTAAAGGAAGCCAAGAGGGAGGGAGAGTGTTCCAGACATGGCCAGAGAAAATGCCTGGAGCCCAGAGAGTATCTTGTTCATGGAACAGTCAGATGACCACTATCACTGGATTGAAGAGTATGAGAGAGGGAATAAGATGTAATAAGACTAGAAAGGTAAAAGGCTATTAGGTTATAAAGGGCTTTAAATGCCAAACAGAGAATTTTGAATTTGATCCTAGAGGCAATAGGGAACCACTGGAGTTTATGGGGGGGGAGCATAATCAAACCTGTCAATCACTTTTTTCTCCTGAGTAATATCTCATTTCTAGGGGTGGCTAGGTGGCACAGTGGATAGAGCACTGGCCCTGGAGTAAGTCAGACCTATGTTCAAATCCGGCCTCAGACACTTAACGTAAAACTAGCCATGTCACCTTGGGCAAGTCACTTAACCACAAATGCCCTACCTTCCCCCCTCCAAAAAGAATATATATATATATATATATATATATATATATATATATATATGTATATAATTTCTAGGTTTTTGTGACACTGGTTTCTCCTGGTTCTCCTCCTGCCTCTCTGACCAACTGACTCTTCAGTATTCTTTACTAGATCATTGGATCATCTTCTGGGTCAAACTGCCTAACCATGGGTATCCTCCAAAGCTTTGTTCTTGGCCCTCTTCTATTCTCATTCTATACCATCTCTATTGATAAGATCAGTTTCCGTGGATTCAGTTTTCTCCTCTATGCAGATGATTCTCAAATATATTTACTCATCCCCAACTTCTCTCTTAACCTTAAGTTATATATTGCCTATTAGACATCTTAAAATGATGTCCAATAAGTATTTCAAACTCAATATATCTAAAACAGAATTCAATATCTTTCCTACAGAAGTCTCCCTTCTTACCAATTTCACTACTATGGTGTTAAGGACTTCACCATCTTCCAAGTCATCCAGGTTTTTAATCTAGGCACCAGCCTTGACTCATCAGCACACCTCATCATGCCCCATATCTAACCTGTTGCCAAATCCTGTCAATTCTACCTTCCTAACATCTCTCATATACATCCCTTTCTCTCCACTTAACTGTCAAAGTGATATTTCTAGAGTATAAGATCTAACCACATTATCCCCTTCCTCAATAAACTTTAGTGGATTCTTATTACTTTCAGGATTAAATATAAAATCCCCTGATGGGCTTTTAAAGTCCTTCACATCCTGGACCCTGGTCATGACCTTTCCAGTCTTCTTAAACTTTCCTTCTCTTTACATGTTTTATGTGTCCATTGGCACTGTCCTTCCTGCTGTTATTCAAACATCATATTCCAACTCTCACTTTTCACTCACTGCCCTTCATGTCTAGAATTCTCTCTCTCCTAACCTTCACCTGTTAGCATCCTTGGCTTCCTTCAAGATTCAGCCCATATCCCACCTTCTGCAAGAGACTTTTCTGTAACATACCATCCTCCCCTGTTAGCGCATTCTCTCTGAGATCATCATTCTTTTACACTGTATGCATTTTGTACATATGTAATTTACATTTTGTTCCCCTTATTAGTATAAGAACTCCTTGAGAGTAGGGGCCATGTTTTTACCCTTTTTTATCTCCAGTCCTTAGCACAGTACCTGGCACATAGTAAACTCTTAATAAATATTTACTGAATGACGCCAGTAGAGAGGGCTGCTCTAAGCCCTAAGTGATGCATTATGGAGGGCAAAGAGAAATAGAGCATAGCCCACACTTTCCCATCCATAATGGAAGCAACCACAAAAGGCTTAAGAATGTAGTATCCTTTTTGCCCATGTGATCAAAGATGACTTTGATGTGCAAAGAATTACTGATTATGTGGGTTGTTTGTAATTATTTAGAGAATGACAGCATTTCACTCTAGTTTGCAAAGCAGAAACCACAATTTTATATTCCCCAGCTTCAGTTATTCAATCCTGATTGGGTCATGTCCTCCTCCATATGCAAATATGTCAATGGGTCTATCCTGGAATTATATGTTCACTTCATTCGGCAGCAGAATATTAGATCTAGACAGTACCTTCAGGATCATGTTGGTCAACCGCCTTGTTTTCCAAGAGATGTGTAATTGACTGTAATGTAATACCAAGCAAAGGCAACTTCCCAGGTTCAAAATACCAGCATAGGTGCTCTCTATTTTATTCAGTGACAAACCAAGAACAGAGAAGATCAAAACATGACATCATTCAAAATACAGCATTTACTAAGTGTGATTAAATAATCTCCAAGTACTACCCCACCCCAGGACCTTCCAATCATTCAATCAATTACAAAGTCCCTGTTCTAAATACTTCTCCACCCCTAGGCTATACCTTCATTTGGTCCACCACAAAACCCCTCTTCTCAAATGGAGATTAGTTTCCAAACATAGGTAAAGTACCTTCATTTGTCAATTACAGAGCACAATAAGGTCAAAAGTTCCCCCACCCCTGGATCACAATTGAATCTACCCCAGAGTTACATCAAGTTTAAACACAGCACTTAATACCCAAATGGAGGTCTTTTCTTCATCTTGACAGGAGGCAAGTTCTCAGCAATCTTAGTTCCTGGGGAGACAAGGCTTAGCAAGGCCATAAGATACATTGCCAGTCCCTTCATGAATTCATCCTCGGTCTGTAGAACAGTCCTAGAACCCCTGAACACATTAGCAAAGCCCTCTCCCAGGATTTCTGTAAACATACAACAAGAAAATCCTTCTTCAGGGCTTCTGAACCAACAGAAAGGCTCCCAGACCCCTGCAACAACAGCACTGTCCTTCACCAGTGGACAGTATTCACTCTGTCTGCAGGACAGTCTCCAGACCCCTGCAACAACAGCACGGTCCCTCACCAGTGGACAGTATTCACTCTGTCTGCAGGACAGTCTCAGGGCTTCTTAGCGAACAGCCAGGTTCCAGGACTTCTTCAACAAAAGGACTGTCTTTCACCAGTGGACAAATCTGGCAAAACAACATCAAAACAGACAGACAAAGTACCAGCAAAACAGCCATGTCTCCTCAGTCCTTGGCAGCTCAGGGGGCAGGTCTCAAAAGTCCAGGGCAATTCAAAGCGGCCACTAGCAATTCTCTTAGTCTCTCTCTCTCCACGAGGTGCTGCTTCCAAAAAAAAAGTTTCTTCTGCCTCTCTCTTGTCTCTGCAAATCTATGTCACCAGCTCCTCCCAGTTCAGGACTTTCTTTTCACATCAACTAGTCCATCCCACAGGTGGGATTAACAAGCTCTGGGTTTTAACACAATCAATTTGAAAACCAAGCCAATACAGGGGAATCTTTAATTGCCATTACTATCACATTGACCCAAAGCACCTGTGGTATATTAGAAAGAGTTTGGAATAAAGAGAATCAGGGCACAAATATCAATTCTAGTATTAACTAACTATGTGAATTAAAGAGGTAAAATACACAAAGGACAACATAGAAGCCCACAGTCAGTATAAGTAGGTTCTAGCCAGTCAATAATTTTATAAGAGAAATGCAGAAACAAATGTTGTCAAAGAGATGAACAACTCAAAAAAAAAAAAAAAAAGAAAAATTAAGTCATTCCAGAGTGCAAAGTAAGGGCAAACTATAACCAATGAACACTCCTTTTGGCCTTCTGGTGTCCATGTAATGTAAAGAGACTTAGAGGAAGCTCCTCTGTATGTTCAGTGGACATCCCAAAGGAGGATCGATGGGAGGACACAGACAAAAGTTATCCAGAATGGGCAATCCTGAATGGGTTGTGATCTGCATTGTTATTGGGGGGAATGTCCACACGGATGAGATCACACATCCATAGTCAATATCAATGGGAACTTGGGCAATTAATTTAATCCTCTGTGAGTCTCTCTGTTCCCTGATCTGTAAACTGGAAGTGGGGGAGTAAAGGGAGGGAATTAGAGGAAGTTCAAGCTCAATTCACTGGTAGAGGTAGAGTCGTGGAATAAGTTGAAAGAGTTGTTGATGTGGGTTAAAGTCCCACTTTGACACATATATATGACCATGGACAAGTTATCCAACCTCACTCAGCCTCAGTTACCTCATCTGTAAAATAGGTAGATTATATGAATTATAGAATTTGCCTCCTCCCCTTCATCATGAAGTTCCAATGAGATAATGTGCATAAAGTACTTTGCAAACCTTGAAGCACTATAGAAATGTGAACTATTCTTATTATTGTCCTAATTCAGGTCCCTGTCCTCCTGCAGAAATAAAAATGTCCATGGGTCCATCCTGGAGTGGCACATCTCTTTTATATGACAAGAGATTGTCAGCTCGCCATTTTACATTGGCCTAATTATTCCCCTGCAATTTTTGAAGGCAAGCATTAAATGATTTTGGTCAAACTGGGTAAACTACTGAAGGCTATTTACATATCACACGACTTAATTTGTGATTCAGTGTGACATCTTGCAGTAAAATTGCCACTGGTTTTTTCTAAATTTCAAACGAGCATGTCTCCTGTCATTTTTAGTAGATGTTAATGAGAGCAAGGATTCAGACTAAGGCTTTAAAGGCAAGAGGATGCATGCATCACATGAGGTCCATACTTCACTGCAGGCCTGCTTTGTATTTTTCACTTGTTCAATTTATGACTTGACTCTGAGATTTGACCCAGTGGCATAGTCTGTCAAGCCCTCCATGAATCCTGGTGGTCAGATGACCCTCACAGTTTGGCAACACCTGCAAATGTGAGAAGCACTCAGACCCCCATGGCAAGGAGGCTGCTGAACACTATCAGGCCAGGCCTCTTCTTGCAAGCTCCCACCCTGAGGCCCTGAGCTCTGAGAGCCCAGCCCATGTGTGCCATATTACTATTCTTCAGTCATCTTCAAGCCATTACTCCACTGGCATACCATTCCTCCGGGTGAACAGGCCCATAAGGCAGGGAAAATGAAGCAGGTTAAAGCTCCTGTGTTTATCGCTCTTGGGACTGGGACTGGGAGTAGCCACTGCCTTTCTACCCTGGGCAAGATAAGGAGACCCAGTCTTAAGAGGAAGAAAGGAGAGGAGAGGAGAGGAGAGGAGAGGAGAGGACAGGACAGGACAGGACAGGACAGGACAGGACAGGAGAGGAGAGAAAAATGAACATAAGCATTTTGTGCAGTGGAGTGTAAAGCACACTTGATTTGGTGGCAGAAGACTTGGATTTGAATTTTCATTCTGCTGCTTGCTCCCTGAGTCCCCATGAACAAGTCATAAAGCCTCCCCATACATCCCTTTCCTCATCTGTAATAAGAGAGGATTAGGCTAGCTTAGTTCTAAGATTCCTTCCATTCCAAGGCCTGTGCAGTGATGGAGATGAACACCATGGCCTCCAAGGTCCTGCCAGCTCTGAGTCAGATCCCATAGACACCCTCCTACAATTGCCATTTTCTTCCTCTACTCTTAGTTATAATAGCATGCTTATATTGCACTTTACGGAACACTTCTCTCACAACCACAACCTTAAAGTCCAAATGTTGCTGTTCCCATTTTACAGATGAGGAAACCAAGGCTTGCAGAGGTTAGGCACCTTACCAAAAGGCTTACAAGTGGCAAAGCCAGGACTTAAATGCAAATTTTCTCCATCCAAATCCAATGTTGTTTCTACATCCCAAACAGTAATCTGAATGGCAAACACGCATTATTCAGCACACACCACCATGTTTATTTCCTTTCTTTTAGCTCACAGGATCAAAGATCAAATATTTAGAGCTGGACAGGACCTCGGAGTCCATCCAGTCCAACCCATCCCTTTACCGATGAGGGACAAGAAGCCCATACAGGGGGAGTGACTTATCCCAGGTCAAACAGCCGTTTATCAGCAAAGCCAAAGCCAGATTCCCAGGCCAATGTGCTTTCTCCTAGTCTGAACACTCTTAAATATTAAAAGCCTCAAGTGGTTTGGAGCTATGGAAACCTCCAGGAGCACCTTAAATAGAGAGAGAAAGAAAGGGGATGAGGGAAGGGGCGGGGGGCTGCAAACCGAGAGGAAGCTTAGAGAATCTCCCTGTTGAGAACAAGTCATCCAATCTCTCTGTGATCTTGCCCTTCATTTCTAGGAACATCTGCCTGAAGGCAGGGCTTTGACGCCTGGGAGCTTCATGGATCCAGCTGTTTCAGGCTCCTCCCCAGCCAGCCTCCTCCACCTGCAGCCCCAGGCCTCTGTGTGTGGCCTCCCTCCCAGCAAGGCTGCTGGACTCACAAAAAAGGAGTCTGATCATTGGTGGAGAATAATATAATAATAATATTATATAATAAAGGGAGGTATTTCTACAGACATATCCTTTCGTGCCTGAGGTAATGCAAATGGCACAGGGTGCTTGGTCCAAAAAATTGTTCCTTAGCATATCCCTCCCATGAGCTCTTAACAAGGTGTCAGTGGACTTCCAAAGCCCCACCCCTCACCCCTCAATGCATCAACATTCTGATCGGGATTCTCATTTTTCTTAACCTCATCTATTAAGTTAAGAGGGTTTTTGACAATCATCTGAATTGTTAGAAATGATAGAAATACCCACCTCAGGAAACCCAAAACTTGATATAGATTTGACACTTGAGTTATCTGGCAGCTAAGATAAAGAAGTGAATAGAGTGCCAGACCTGGAGTCAGGAAGACCTGAGTTCAAATTCAGCCTCAGACATTTAAGTTGTGTGACCCTGGGTGAGTCATTTAACCCTATTTGCCTCAGTTTCCTCATCTATAAAATGAGCTGAAGAAGGAAATAGCAAACCATTCCAGTATCTTTGCCAAGAAAACCCCATATTGGACCATAAAGAATCAGACGTGACTAAAAATGACTAAACAACAAATATTTGATCTTGCCTCAAAAAGTCTGAATTAACCAAATAATTATATGCTCCCTTCTTCACTGTTTGATATAGAGAATGATCATTAAATAATGGATTATAAGACTGAGCTGACGTTATTATATACATTTTGTAGAAATCTCATCTATGGGGATGGGAAGTCTCTTAGTTCAACATTCCAACCAATTTAGAATACATTCCCAGCATTTGATAGAACATGAGTTCTGTGAGGGCAGGGACTGTTTCATTTCCTGTCTTTGTGTCCTCAACATCTAGCACAATGCCTGATGCATAGTAGGTGCTTAGTAAACTGATTGATTGAATGGAATTCCAAATTAACTTCAAGGCTCGGTGGAAGGATCTCCTCCTACAGGAGGTCCTCATATATCCCACTAGATATTGTGGCCTTCTCCCTCACATCCTAAAATTACTTTTCATTTACTGTACAAACTTTTGTATCTGTGCATATGTTGGCTCTCACACCCACCCTCACAACTACAGAATGTGAGTTCTTTTTAGATAGGAGACTTTCATATTTTCTATTTGTATGCCCAGTGCCTGGCACATTGCAGCTATTTTAAAACATTTGTTAACTGATAGAGGGAGCCTGGAGTTTTATGATGACATAATTAGTTCTTCATTGATAAGGGTGATGCAAGGTTGTCTGATGTTCCTTTTTTCTTTATCCAAGAGTATTCTTTTCCAATATGAACCAAAAGTCTAGGAAACCACTTCCTTGGGGAGAAAGGATGTGAAGAATGACTCATTCACTAGACGGGAAGCAAATGGGTGTAGCATGGAGCTGGTTTGGCCAAAGTTATCCAATACTCATTGGCCTCAGTAGGTATCTGTTATTTCTGCTCTGAAGATGGGCTGGTAGGTAGGAAAAGTGAACTAGGGGCACAGATTGGAAAAGGAAAAGTTAACATTAATCTGGGGGTGACCTAGGGTGAGAATCAAAGTGAAAATCTGGAGAGTAAAGGAATAGAAATATTGGTGGCATTACATGTTGCCCCAGCAGGAGTTATGCTGGTAAATGTTTAACAGCCAGCTCTCTATGGGGAAGAGGAGAAGGTAACATGGCTTATTGCTATTCAATATGCATCATTAACATTTTTCTCATCATTTTCTTAAGTCTTAAAAGCAGCAAAACAGTAAGCCAAACTCATTTGTAGCCTCTCCAGATTTCCAAGGTGCAAATACGTTGAAAATTTAAATTAGCTCTCCTGATTCCAGTACATCCTTGTCCTGAAATCAATGGTGTCCAGAGAGGAAGGAATTCATATGCCAGTCTATGGACATAGCATCACCATAAAAGGCATAACTAGATATTACATCAAATTAATGAGTTTATTTGGGGGTAAATCAGTTATATTAAATGGAGATGAAGAATAAACGGTGGAGACATGAAAAGAAACAAAGACACACAGACCACAGAAACAGAAGCAGAAGTAGAGACAGAGCTGGCTTTCTGGGAGCCTGAGTTATTGAGATGTCCAGCAGGTTGAAGGAAACCACTGCCAGAAGTCAATGAAGAAAATCCCAAACCTAGAGGAAGATCCAGGGCATCCAGATGGGGGACATGGTTTTCCTACTATTCTGTGCTAGATGATACCAATATTGTGTTTGGTTCTAGACACCACATTGTAGAAGGACATTGACAAGTCAGTGAGTCCAGAGGAGGACAACCAGGAAGATGAAGGAGCTGCTGGAGGCCATGACATTCATGGTGCAGTTGAAGAAATGAGGGCTGTTCCTTCAGCTTGAAGAAGATGAAGGGGGAGATGAAGGCATCTGTCTTCAAGTATTTGGGAAGTTGCTTATGTAATAGAGGGATTGGGTTTGTTCTGATTGCTCAGACCAGACAGAAAAGAATCAAAGAATAGAGCACTGGACCTGGAGTCAAGAGGACCTGAGTTCAAATTCAGCCTCAGACATTCACTAGTTGTATGACCTTAACTGCCTCAGTTTCCTCATCTGCAAAATAAAGGTAATAACAACATCTGCTTCCCAGGGTTGATGGGAGGATCAAAGTAGATAGGATTTGTAAAGCATTTGGCAACCTTGAAGCCTATACCTAAATGTTATTATTCATATCTCTGAGATGCCTTCAGTATAAACAAGAATTGCATATAACAATTTGACTGCTCAGATATTCAGCTGCCCACTACAAGCAAAGTACTGAGCTGGGTGCTAAGGAGACCAAGAAAAAACATTAAACAGAGCTTGCCCTCAAGGGGCTTGCTGAGAAACGAGATTGGACACACAAGGAAGTACATGCAAAGTAATATCAGGTGATTTCTAGAGAAAGGCATATAACATCTAAGAGACACAGGAGGATCCGGAAAATCTCACTGAGGAGGTGGCACAGGAAGGAAGCTAAGAGGTGATGGTGATAAGGGAGGGCAGGGCAGACCTGGGGGAAAACCATGCCAGGCCCTGGAGGCAGGAGATGAAGTGGTGCTTATAGCAACTTATTTTCATCACATTGAAAAGGTCATGTGGGAGACTGGGATGGGAGGTGGGAAGGGAGGAAGAAAAAAGAAGGACAGGAGAAGAGAGGAGGGGAAAGGAGGAGAGGGGGAGGAGAGCAGAGAGGAAGGGAGAAGAGAGGAAAAGAGAGAAGGGGAGAGGAGGGGAAAGGAAGGGAGAGGAAAGGAGAGGAGGGGAGGGGAGGAGAGGAAGGGAAAGGAAGGGAGAGGAAGGGAGAGGAGGGGAGGAGAGGAGAGGGGTTGCTCTCTGACACATCACTGAACCTCTCAATGCCTCCACACAAGCAACTTCTAAATGGCAGAGGGGTGACTGATATATATTGGTAGAAGACATTTCCTGATCAGGAGTTCCTTTTCCCAATGAGTCACACTGGTCCAAACTCAAATAGAGAGAAAGGGGAAAATTAATCCAATGAAAATTGAGGGCTGAAACAGCAGGGGTTTGAGTAGCCAAGCTGGAAAACTGTAGCTGACATCATGATCAGAGTTTGTCTTTCACTCTCCCATAACAAACACATGGGTAAATAATCCCTTCTATGAGCTGAGTGACCATGGAACTCTCTTCATCTAGACAGGGAAGGTTTCCTGCCATATTGCATTCCTGATCCTTCCCTTTGACTCTAAATCCCACACTATTCCTGGGCATATTATAAAGAACATCCACAATTCCTGCAGAAAATGTTCTCTTCAAAGGTCAGCAATATGTTTGGAGGAGAGCTATAGATTTGCCATCAAGTGACCACACTGCTTGTCATGAGCCACCAAAGCAATCTATAAACTAGGGGGGCTGGACTGGATGACCTCTCTGTTCCCCTTCCACTCAAACCCATGATCCAATGAACTTTTACCCTCCTACATCCTAAAGTATATTTAATGTGCAAGGCAAATATATTTTTCTTTGCCCCTTCTTATATCTCCTGGAAGAGTTTAGCCCTTGGGGAAAACAATGCACAATAACCAATCTGTGGATAAAAGAAAATTTAAACAATAATTTAACAACTGATTTACTCAGTATATATGTTTTAACTTAGCATGCACCTACTATATTCAGGGATTGGCTTAAAGGAAACCGATGTTCTCTGCAGAGAAAAATAAGAACACTCAACCATGATTCGGCATGGAACCAGAATTATACCTATAAAAATAAGAGAGTTAGTTGACATCTACATGACCTGTGTCTTTGGTAACAGAGTTTCTTCATTATAACTCTGTGAAGAATGGAGGGCAAGCATTCCTATGTGCATTTTACAGATGAGACTCAGAAAGATGAACCAGCTTACCTATGGCCATACTACTAAGAAATGTATGGGGTATCCCAAGATTAGAACCTCTGCTGTGAGGGCTGGTTGAACCCTTTTTCAGTCACCTTTGGTATCATCCTGGTGTTCAACTTATGGCTCCAAGAAGTTGTAGTGGCCACACCTTGGTAAAACCATTTCAGTAAACAGGCTAAACCAGATTGGAGGTAACCAACAAACCTCAGACCCATTGGTTAGTTAAAGAGGTGTCTACCCCAAGCATGTGAAGACTTCCCCTGGTGAGATGAGCAGATGAGAACAATTTGTATCAATGACCAACAAAAGCAGCTGAAGCAGGCACTGTCCAGTGCTTAGAGCTAGGTCAGATATCAAAAACACCAGGGTCATCCACTGCATGGCAGGCCATTGCCAGGCATCCTGACTTTCACCTTGCCACTGGATTTCAATGACTCTGGAGGAGAGATCGAGGCTGATGACTTCACACAACTCTGCCTCACTTTAAATCCAATTCATAGAAGATTCAAGATATCACCCTGTGATGTGACTGATCCTTTTTTAAAACAAAGGATAAGCAACTAAGAGGAGTGAATGTGAACTTGTAGAGGGGATTAGATAAAACCTGTGTTCTGAATTTAGAGGAAACACCTTCTCTCTAGAAACAGCAACCTGGGAGGTCAAAGAACGGGAGCTACTGAGCCCTGTAAAATAATCATCCCAAGTTCATATTAAATTCTGATCCTCAAAGGGAGGCCTCCATCATCTTGATGGTCTCACTTGGACATTCTGTTATAGACTTCCTACCCCTCCCCCCCCAAAAAAAAGTGGCTCTGATGAGATTAACTGCCAGGGAAACACCTTCAGAAAACCAGACTTGATGATGGGTGACACCAGGCATGGTTAATAAGTCACAACCCAAGGTTAAGACATTAAGACATTCTTCTTCCCACAGTCACCTGACTTCCTGTCCCTATTACTCAACTTCTCTAAGGAAAGTATCTAAACAGTCTCTCCTAGTAGGTTCTTTTTGCCACCTGCCCTAAAGTTGTCTAAAAACCATGTGTGTGTGTGTGTGTGTGTGTGTGTGTGTGTGTGCCCTTCTATTTTGCCACTTTGCTAGTCACCTGGCAAGTGGCCAGCAGCTGGTGCTGATTCAACTTTTTTGCCTTGCCTCTTGATTTATTGACCTCCAGCCAAAGAGACCTAAATGGAAGAATTTACTCTCCGGGAGGATCTTATGACCTCTGAGTTGAGAAATTCCCCCCAAAAGTTCAAAAACTCAGTTGCACAATACAGGAAGGAGAGGCATGGATGGACAAGAGTTTGTGTCAAAAGGACCTGGGGGGAAAGGAAGGAGGGTTTACACAACTCCAAGCTAAATAAAAGTGCTGTCACAACTGAAAAAATGAATGTCTCAATTGAAGCCAAGTGTCAGGATCAAGAGGCAGGAATCTGGTCACATAACAGCTGGACTTTGTTTATGGCTCTTGATGCCACATGTTAAGAACAAGGCTGGCTGATATGCCAAACCAACCCTAAGAAAGGAACAGCCAAGCTGATGGAAGAAGTTACATAAGGCCAGACCAGCTGCTGACATGTTTACAGTAGAAAAGAGAAGACTTGGGTGTGATATAGGGGGACTTTTGTGTGGATAAAGGATTAGTCTTGCCTTGCATGGCCTAAGTGGTCAGAAGGGGAAGCAATCTAGAAAAGTTACAGAAACGCTAGTTTGAGTTTAAAACAGAAAGGACTGCTTCAGATGTAATTATTCATTGATTATATTGATAGTTATTAATATTGTGTTAATTATAATAGGACATTCACATAAACTAATGCAGATTCTACCACCAAAGAGACTGAAATCAATTGAATGGCAGAATTTCTTGCTATGGGCATTTTCAAGCAGGCCACGCCATATTTTAGTAGAATTTTCATTTGGCAAATAGTTCACTGTCTACACATTCCTGACTTGACACCACAATCACTCAGTTTATATTCAGAAATTAAAACTGCCTCCTATCACCAATCCATTATTCTTCCTGACTGGGCAAGAGCTTGAGGGACTCTTTTGCCAATGGCCTAAAGGTCACCCTCTATTTCTGACAGTTGGTATCTCTCAATGTGTCATTTAATGCCCATTTACATTTTTTTTAAGCAATTGGGGTTAAGTAACTTGCTCAAGGTTACATGGCCAGTTATTTCTGGGTGTGGTGCTGAGTATCTGAGCCCGGATTCAATTCCCAGGTCATCCCGACACTAGGGCCGGTGCTCTTACTCGCTGAGCCACCTGGCCACCCCCCATTTACATTAATAGCTGATATTTGCAGTCATATTGAGAGGTTACTGTGTTTAAGGCAATGTACCCTCATTATTGGGGATGGGGTAGAGTGGGGGAAGAACAAAGCCAATGCTGAGGGATCCTCTCATGGGCAGGGAGGCAGGGTAGTCTACCAGAGGATCTCATCCCAACCACTATCTGTTACTAATTATTCTTGCTAAACACTCTCATTTCTATGCTGCTGGAGAGCTTCAAATGTTGTCAGTGCAATTTTTATTCCCAATTTAGAGATGAGAAAAGTGAGGCTTTCACTGAAGTTAAATCCCACCATTATGTAATTAGTTTTATCAGGTCCACAATTCAAACTAGAAGAAGACCCACATTTTTTACACTATCAATGGTAAGGAACCTGTGACATAGGGGACATGTGGCCCTCTAGGGCCTCAAGTGCAGTCCTCTGACTGCATCCAAACTTCACAGAACAAATCCCCAAAGTGAAGTTTGGATTCAGTCAAAGGCCTGCACTTGAGGCCCTAGAGGGCCACATGTGGCCTCGAGGCCACAGGTTCCCCACTCCTGCCAGTGATTTTTTTCCAACATACCACTGTTGTTTTGTCTAATAAATGAGCATCCTTGGCTTCATTTCTCATGGCATGATGCCTTTATTTAAGAAATGCAGATCTTTAATATACCCTGTGAACAGTTAGTATATTTTCCCAGGTACTGTTAAGGCCATGGCATGCAAGCATTTCTTACTATATGTATATTAGTATTGATATATTAATATATATGTAGAAAATATATGCACAGATAACATACTTTATACATATATAATACATGTTATGTGCATGTGTGTACGTGTATGTGTGTGTACACATACAAGTAAAACTCACACAAAGCAAGTACAAAGTCATCCCCTTATTGGGGAAAGTCCTAGCAGCTAGGGGCAGGTGGGAAAGCTCCCTGTGGACAGCAGCACTTGAATTAAGTCTTGAAAGGAAAGCAGGGATCCTACCAGGGGGAGGAGAAGAAGAAAGCATCCTGGTCTTAGAGGATAGCCAGTACAAAACAGAGATGGGAGCCAGAGTGCTGGGTAGGAGGGACAGCAATTGGGCCAGTAGGGATCGACCAAACAGAACTGTGATGGTAATAGTGATAGCGGCCAACATTTACATAGCACTGCCCATGTGCCAGACACTGGGCTGAATGCTTTACAATTAAAATCTCACTTGATTATCATAACCCTGAGAGAGAGGTGCTGTTATTATTCCCATTTTACAGATGAGGACACTGAGGCAAACCAAATTAAGTGATGTGCTCAGGGTCACAAAGCTAGTAAGTGTGTGAGGTTGGATTTGAACTCAGTTTTTCCTGAATCTGGGTCCAGCACTCAATTCACTGATTCACCTGGCTGCTCTGTTTATGTTTAACTGATTTTCGGGAGCGAGGGGAGACGGAGAGTGGAATATACTCATCACACACTTTTAAGTTTAAACTGTGTTAATAACATTGTCTCTATCACTTTCTTAAGTCTAGACAATCAACAGAATAATAAATCAAGAACTGATTGGTAGCGTCCGCCAATTTCAAAAGGGAGCTGATTTCAACTCACACTGCAAATTTAACAATCGGCTCTATAGAGCCAAAATGAGCTGACTCCATAATGATACTGGAGGGAAGTAACTTACAAGAAGGCTGGAAAAGTACAATCTATCAACCAACCAACCAATCAATCAATCAACAAGTATTTATTAATTGCATATTACATGCTGGGCGCTGTACCAGGTACTAAGGTTACAAAGACAAAATATGACAAGATCCCATTAAAAAAAATCACATTCCATTGCATAGACTGTCAGACACAGATGCTGTTAGCTGATTCTGTTCAACTGCTTGTTTTCCCTTTCTTGTTTTATTTCTAGATCACAAGGGATAGTTCTCCAAGTAGGAAACATATTTAGAAATGGAGTTCATGCAAAATGAAAAGCTATCAATTGAAACATTTTTAAATAAAGTACATTTCCTGCCCTTAAAAAGATTATAGACCAAATGTACATTTGCAAATCCCTCCCATAAGTAATTTGTT
Source organism: Petaurus breviceps papuanus (assembly GCF_028583685.1). Taxonomy (NCBI): domain Eukaryota; kingdom Metazoa; phylum Chordata; class Mammalia; order Diprotodontia; family Petauridae; genus Petaurus; species Petaurus breviceps. The sequence goes on along the minus strand of NW_027187353.1, from coordinate 7,912,958 downwards.
CCATATAATTTGCATCCTTCTAGAGATAGCTGGTGGTACAGTATATGGATGTTGGGCCTGGAGTTAGGAAGACCTGAGTTCAAATCCAGATAGCTGTGTGACCCTGGACAAGTCACTTAACCTCTGTTTGCCTCAGTTTCCTTAGCTATAAAATGGAGATAATGACAGAACCTACCTCCCATGGCTGTTGTGAGGATCAAATGAGATAATGTTTATAAAAGCACTAAGCAGAGTGCCTGGCCCATAGGAGGCTTTATATGAATGCTTCTTCCTTTCCTATTCTTCTCCTATTTACCAATCCCATACCTTCCCCTTCTAGGCATCCCTGCCTTCCCCTGTGGAGCCAAAGGGTGGGGGCTACAAGGAGACAAATCTTGGCCCAACACAGAAATGCTTCCTAACAATCAGCATTGTCCAAAAACAGAATTGAATTCCTCTCTAGGTTGTGAGTTCCCCATCCCTAGAAGTGGAGGCTGGATGACCATTTGTTAGAAATCCTGTGCAGGGAATTCATGGTTCAGGCAGGGGCAGGCTTGACTGAATTCTAAAGGCCCTTCTAGCTAAGGGTCTGATTCTATATTCCCCCAAACCCTAAACTAATGGAATATAGATTTTTGACTGAAGCCAATGTTAGGTTTGCTCCTCAGCCAAGCCAAGGTTCTTATGACAACGTAATGAGAATCATGTAAAAGGGAGAGAGCTGAGGTTTCATTTCTGCTGTTTGGATTCTCAGGCCTTTCTCTTCCAATTCTTTTCAGTCGGCCTGTTTTCTTTAGACCCTGGACACAGACGCCAATCCTCGTATTCTCGTTTTCATGTCTCCATGAAATTCTTCTGTCTTTGCCTCCTCCTGAAATGAGGATGACCCTGGGTTCTGAAAAGGTTATGAAAGCCAACCCAAGCCCTGGCAAGTTCTGCAGTGCTGGAAAGGCTTCAGACATGGGCCAGATGGTATACTGTGCTTCTGTTGTCCAAGGACGGGCCTGGCTAGTTTGGGAGAATCTCATCATCAGATGGATAGAATCATTGGCCCTAGCTACTCGTGAAAACTACTCATAACTGTAGCACATAAAGAGACCTGGGAGACCATCTAATCCAACTCCCTTCATTTTAGAGATAAGAAACCTCAGGACCAGGCACAGGGAGGTTCAATTGTTTGTCCAAGGCCTCACAAGAGGCAATGAATGATATAAAAGAATAGAGATCTGCAGTGGTGGAAGAAAATCCCAAAAGCAGGCAATCAGAGAACCTTACAATAGTGTAGAGTGAGGCTCCCTCAAATAACTTAGCTATTTGATCCTAGACCCTGGTCTCACTTTTCCACACTTCTCTAAAGATATGATGGTAAAAAAAAATATTTGTCTTCCCAAAATTCCAAAGTAGTTAAACGGCACCTAAACTCCTCCTGAAAGATTTCCCTTATTGGAATCAATTAACTATCTATTAATCAAATCCCAATATGGCACCTGAAACTGTTGTAGGGAAGCAGGACATATCCCATGATAATAATAGCTAAGAGGTAACATGATGGAGTGGGTGGAGGACTGCCTTTGGAGTCTGGGGTTCAAGTCTTGCTTCTGACACATTTGACCTGTACATGTAAGTGGCTTTCTGAGTCTATTTTCTCATCAGCAAAATGAGGGAGGATGAACTAGAACTCCAAGGTCCCTTCCGACCCTAGGTCTACAAATGACCAATCTTAGGGAACTGCCAGACAATTTCATCGACTTGATGATAAGCATGTGGGCACCACCCCAGAAAACTCTCCAAGGCTATCCAACACTAAAATAAGGGGCCAGTCCATATGGATGAAGAGTTTCTACAATAGGATTCCTCCACGCTAGCAAAATCACAGATAGGAACCAAGGATGATGATGCTGGTGGTGGTAGCAGTGATGAGGATGAGCCAATGACAGCAGTTGTGATGAAGATAAAGCTGATGCGGAGTGGCATTTTTATAGTGCTCAGCTTGTACTCACTTCTTTGACCTGCACAACTCTGTAAGGTAGGTGCTGCAGGTATTACTGACCCTATTATACAGATAACAAAACTAAGACTTGGAAAAACTAAGTAATTTGTCTGTGATCACATCTTTTTCAAGTCAGAAGCATGATTTGGACCCTGGTCTCTGCTATGCAGGTAGCCCAGTGCAATGGAAATAATGATGGATGTGGAGACAGAGAACCTGGATTCAAAATCCTCCTCTGCTTCTTACTACCTTCAGGGCCTTGGAGAAATCATTTGACCTCCCTGGGCCTCATCTTCCTCTTTTGTAAAATAAGAGAATTGGCCTTTATTACCTCTGAGCTGTCCTCCACCTCTGGACCTAGAATCCTAGGATCACCTGATGTGACCTTAACCTCTTTAAGACTCAGTGTCCTTATCTGTAAAATGGGCTAGGGTATTTGACTACATGACCTCTTAGCTCACAGGTGGGAAACATGCAGCCTCAAGATTATGGCCACAGGTTCCTTACCTTTGTTTAGCTCCTTCTAACTCTAAAGCTTCCTACCCCTGCCTAGGACTGAGATCAAGCTCCCTTCATTATACAGCACTACCCTCTTAGGAAGAGCCTGACCAAAAAAGCAGAGACACCAAATTCAGAGAAAATAAATGCCACTTGAAAGAAAGGCTTGTGGTTGCTTTTCTTTTTAAAATAATATTCAGATATAACAATAATATTATACTTCTCTAGTTTTCTTCCAGTATATGTGTGTCATATATAATTTATATATAATGTTATGTTCTATGTTAATACAAATTACCATGAAAATATGTATTGTCTCTATAAATATATGTATATATAATTATTATGTGTGTATAAATATTGTATATGTGTGAATGTGTAAACTTCTTCTGTTTACATTGCCTCCAGAATTGAGGCCATGTTAGGTCAGGCAAGGGAAGAATTCCTTCCAAAGTAAGTGACATGGTCCTGGGCCACAAGCGTACAGAATTAGATGCTACAGGAAGAATACGTGCAGGGGGACTCAATCAAAAGGCTGACTAACCGGAAGACCAGGAAGCCAGCAGAGACAGGCAGTAAAGGGGACAGCCGGGAGCCAGGAGCCAGGAGGAGGGAGCCAGGAGCCCTTCCTCACAGTACAAATGCAGGAACCCTGTTTTCATTCCAGACAAAGTCAAAATTTCTTCAGCGGTTAAATGTGTTCATGAGAGACATCCTTTGGCAAGGTGGGGCTCAGGGAGGGCCAGCTGAGCTCATTCACCCCCAATCTAAGAATGGTATTTTCCCAGTCTTTGGGTATTCCTGGCTTTGTACTCTGGGAAGATATTTGTCACCAGATATCTGGGGTTAGGGAACAGGCCTAGGATTTTACTAGCATATGGATTTCCTCTGCTACCATAGATCAGCACCTTCTCTACAGCTTAAAGCATTAAAAAATTTATTGAGATCACTGGGAAATTAAGTGACTTTCCTAGGGTCACACAACCATTATGTATCAGAGGGAAATTTTGAACCTATGACTAGTTACCCATATAATGCACCATGACTCCAAGAATCATATCCCTATTGACTAAAGTCACATTTGAACCCAGGTCCCCCTGCCTCCAGGCCCAGCTCTGCACCACACTGCCTTCTCTTTAGGGTATAACAGTGCTTCCAGTGGTCTCAGGGGGTCCTATGGGGAGGCTATCCAATTCAACAAAAGGAATTTGGGTTTCTAAGTATTTTTCTGAAAAGCTGATATTTTTGAGTTGGCCAGAGCTTTCTTAAAACTTGTTTCTATAGGAACAAAATGACTCATTTTCATTAGTTTCTTTAACATGAACATTAAAATGTTCCTTGTCCAAAAGGAGGGTCCTGTTCATGCTTTAGTTCATTTACCATGCTATAAAGAAGAAAACCTCTTGGAATAAATAATGATTTGCAGAGATAGAGACAAAGACACAGAGAGGGACACAAAAGAGAGACAAAGAGAGAGACAAAGAGAGAGACAGAGAGAGAGAGAGAGAGAGAGAGAGAGAGAGAGAGAGAGAGAGAGAGAGAGAC
>NW_027187353.1:7882706-7908846 GCF_028583685.1 Petaurus breviceps papuanus | reverse complement strand
AGAGAGAGAGAGAGAGAGAGAGAGACAGAGAGACAGAGAGACAGAGAGACAGAGACAGAGAGAGAGAGAGAACAGAGAACAGAGAGACAGAGAGAGAGAGAGACAGTGACAGAGAGAGAGACAGAGAGAGACAGAGAAAAGAGAGAGAAGAGAAGAGAGAACAGAGAGAGAGAGAACAGAGGGTAGAGAGAGTGAGACAGAGAGAGACACAGAGAGAGAGAGAGAGAACAGAGAGTGGAGTGAGACAGACAGAAAGCAAGACAGACAGATAGAGAGAGTTCCCAAGGATGACAACCTTCAAGGATGGACACTAAACATTTTAATGGCTCCCTGTAGTCCTTGTGGAAGGTAGCACAGCTTCTCTTGCCATGATGAGGCCCAAAAGTTCCAGCCAATTCCATATGATTTTCATCAGCAGCAGAGATGATGAGTTCATGATGCCAAGAGGTTTCAGTTATTCATGTGTATGCATATAGGAGGGGTAGGAGTGTGTGTGTATTTCTGAGAGAGAGAAAAAGGAGGGTGGAATGCAAAACAGAGGAGGAAGAGAGAGGCAGAGAAAGAGACAGAAACTCAGAAAGACATACAGAAAAAGAGACAGAGATAAAGACACAGAGGCAGAGAAAGAGAGAGAGGACATAAGTAGGTGGAAAGGTATACTATTAGGTAGGTAAGTAGGTAGATTGAGTGAATAAGAAAAAAATGGTTAAAGAAGGGTAATGGTTTCCATTTTGTCCAACCTAGATATGTATGCATTTTGTGACCCCCAACTAAAGTTCTAGGCTTACACAGATCGAGTTCAATCTTAGAAGTTTCTCCTCAGAAATACTTGTTAGTTTATACCACACCCTAAAGTTTCCTCCTGAGAATATTGGAATTTTTCTAATTTCCATGTCTCCATCAAAAAAGTAAGAAGGCCTTCAGGTCCCATGCAAGCATTCAGATGAATATTACATCAAGCATAAAGATTTCATTTAACACACCGCTGTGAGAGAGAGACAGACAGACAGACAGACAGAGAGACAGAGAGAGAGACAGAGAGAGACAGACAGAGAGACAGACAGAGAGACAGAGACAGACAGAGACAGAGACAAGGAGAGACAGAGAAAGAGAGAGAGGAGAGAGTTGGAGAATCAAATAAGCCCTTTCCACAGTATTAGCCCAACTAGCCTCCTTCAGAGACCTACATAGTTCTCTAGCCAAATAGAATTAGTCTGGGATTAAGGCCTTCACTTGGGGGAAGCACTCAGGTTTGCTAGAGTCAATTCTCCCCAAGACCTGAACAATCCACACAGGTCAGAGTATTGGGGAAGGGAAGGGAAGGGAAGAGTCAGCTTTGCTTCTCTCCATAGTGGTTCTGTTCCTTGATGCTGCTCAGCTCCAACTTTCACTTGGTTTAAGAACTTTTCTGCTGAATGTAGGAAATCTGGTCCAAGTATTGCCTCCCTACTCCAACACAGCCTCACTGCTGCTGATTTGAGTATCTGTAACTTTCAGCTCAGTCCAGGAACTCCTCACTGCTCCTCCTTTGCCTCTTTCTGCTGCCATCTTGGAGCCACATGGTTCCCTAAAAGGACCTCACAGATGTTCAAACTTCACCTCCACAGAACTAAAGCTAATTCTCTGCATTAGTTCATCTTCTCTTGTTTCTCTCATCTCTTGGCTCCTCCCTCTGTCTTCCTGTATCTCTGCCCTTCTTCTTAAGTATAAGGTCCAAAGGCATAGCCCAGGTGTATGCATTGGTGAGCTGGCCCATTTATCCTCAACATGGCAAGAAAGGAGCTATAGGGATGCCAAGACAGCTCCTACCTTATCAAAGAGCTCAGCTCTGCTCCCTGGTTAGATTCCCTCTAGAATATGATGTTCAGCTTATTGATAATTTAGCTTTTAATAATTATGATTGTGTTGTTATTGTCATTGTCATTATTGATACTTTTGTTATTGTCATTATTGTTGCTATTATAGCTTCTGTCATTGTTGTTGATGTTGCCATTACGGTTATAGCTTCTGTTGTGTTATTGTTAGTGGCAGTGATGGAAGTCGTGTTTCTATTATTGTTCCTTTCCCTGAGTCAGACAAGGGGCTATAGTGAGGCATGATACACGTATCTCCCTGTATCCTTTCTGTATAATTATGTCCAGTGGTTTGCATGCTATCAATAAACTTTTTATTTCACTAAGTGGGAAACTTTGTCTCTTTGTTTCAAAGCTTTAAATCTGAACTACATACCCTCTTCAGGACTCTCGGGATAATCTGTGTCCTTCCCACCATGAGGTACAGGACTTTTACATCCCTTGTCTTGAACAACATGCATTCTTTATGCAGCCTAAGACCCATTAGTTATATCACACTCTTGATTTATAGTAAGACTGTAGACAACACTAAGACCTCTTGATTTATTTTGAGAGAGTTTTTTTTCCCAATCTTTGAGTATTCCTAATTTTGTTTTGGGGAAAATACACTTAACTCTGTCTCTACCATCTAGCTCTCATGATATTGATTATTTTAACCCAAGTGTAGAAGTTTATTTTTTACCTGTTGAATTTAATTTTGTTTAGTCCAATGCTTACATCTATTAAGACATTAATTCTGACATTCAAAATATTGGCCAATTCTCCCACATTTGTGTCATCTGAGAATATTAATCAAATCAGCATTGCAATTCCTGGAAAGGATAGGTCAGTAAATTGCCCTGTGACTCCAACCAGCACTCCTTCTGACTTCCTTGTTCAGAACACTCCCGCTGGAGAGCACTCCTATATAGGCTTTGCCTTCCCTTATTAGAACACATGCTCTCTGAGAGAAGGAACTGTTTTGCTCACTGATATTTGTATCCCTAACACTTAGCAAGTACATCATAAGTTGTTTTTTGGTAATTCATCTTCCAACTTAATATAACTACAAATCTAGATTGTTACATGTAGATAGATATATGTATATATGCAGCCTCTGAGTCAGGGAATCCATTGTCCATATTGGCACAAAAAGCCCTCACATACTTTCAGGGACTTCTAACTTCTCTGCTTCATTACCCCCACACAAATAATCTAGTAAAAATTCAGGATCTGGCAGATATTTCTCAAGAAATGGTTACCAGCTGCCCCTGCAAATATAAAGGTTTCTAAATTTGAAAAAATGAACAAACTTATTTGTAGGGAAATAAATAGAACTTGGATCAGAGTCCTTAGAAATATAACAATACTAATAAGTGAGATGGGTACCTTAGAAGTCCATATAGTTTTAGGCATTTATAGGACTGTCTTGGAATAGGATTCTAGCAACAGAAGAAGGAACCTGGGTATTGTTCTAGGATGGCTGCTGCTGCTGCTGCTGCTATTGCTGCTGCTACATTGTAACTAATGCTACTATCACTGCTGCTGCTTTCACTGATGTTAATATTGCTGCTGATACTGTTATCACTGCTCCTGCTTTCACTGTTGCTACTATTGCTACTGTTACTGTTCTTACTACTGCTGCTGCTGCTATTGCTGCTGCTACATCGTAACTACTGCTACTATTACTGCTACTGCTTTCACTTCTGCTACTATTGCTGCTGCTACTGTTATTACTGCTCCTGCTTTCACTTCTGCTACTATTGCTACTGTTACTGTTCTTACTGCTGCTGCTGCTGCTGCTGCTACTATTGCTGCTGCTACATTGTAACTACTGCTGCTTTCACTGCTGCTACTTTTGCTGCTGCTGCTGCTGCTGCTATCGCTGTTTACTGATCCTCTAATACCTTTCAGCTTCTCCAGAAATTCAGGCAGGCTGCATCACAGTTCAAGAAAATATAGATTTGTTCCCAAAGCCATGTTTCAGACTGCAGTTCCCATGATCCCCTGTCCTAATGCACAAGAAGTTTTGCAGGGGTTTAGAGGGAATAACAAGGTAATATCTCAACTTGACCTTCTCTTTCCCTAATACCCACCCAAGCAATGTTTATTCCACCATTGTTCTTCCACAGATATAAAGACTAAGGAAGGTTCCCCAATATCCCCAGTTATATTTCAATCCATTGAAATACTCCCCAAACCCAAGCAATTTGGCAGAGTTGTTTCAATTAGTTTAAACTGATTCCTGAAATTCTAGGAAAAGAAGGAGGCTCTATCTCCTGCTAGAGAGAGGATTTTAGTCTATACCATGCACATGTATATTGTATACATATTCCATTAAAAAAATTTTTCAGTTCCATGAGTTGCCACAGGCAAAAAAATTATTATGCTAATGAGCCTTTATGAATTTATACAAGCTAGTCCTTGTGTGGCAGACACACAGCTTGCTGCTGGTCCATTATACAAACCTTTCTTGCCCTAGTAGGGGGAAAGAAGGGTTTCAGCCAATGGGGGTTGGAGTTTGTGGGAAAATGTCAGCACCTGACAATCATTCCTATTCCATTTAAAATAAGTGATAAGAATCTTATCATTTGAGAATAAGGACCTCAAGTATAGCCTTTTGACTCAATCCAAATTTCACAGGACAAATCCACTTAATAAGAGGATTTGTTCTGTAAAACTTGGACTCAGTCAAAAGGTTGCACCTCAAGGACCTAGAAGGCCACATGTGACCTCAAGGTCAAAAGTTCCCCTCCCATGGATGAGATCCTATGCCTGGATACCTTAAACAGATAAGAACATATTTTGATTTTTCCCCAGTCACTTCTACTGAATCTACCAAACAACCAGTCAAAGGCTTTAGTCCTTGATCAATTTAGATGTCTTTGAAAGCCATTTGAGGGAGTATGTAAGGGTTATGGGATTTAAAGATCTCCCATGCCCCATGGACGTGCTGACATAGCAGAGCAAGAAAAAAAAAAAAAGCCGAGCTAACGGTCCTGTGGTTGGCAGTTGGTGGCAGTTGCCTTTTTTTTTTTTTTTTGAGTTAAGACTCCTGCTGAGCACTGCCAGCAGCCGGAGCTGCTGGGAGCAGGACTTTCTGCTGGGGACTGCCGGGGGCCGGAGCTGCTGGGAGTGCTCTTCCAGGACGCTGGGTGGTTGCTGTGAGTGGGGAGAGGAGGACCTTTGCCTGAGGTAGCCTGTTCTGTTTTAAAGGCTTGAAAATGTGGGTGCTTTCTACTTTATCTACTTGTGCCAATATCATAACTACTCTGATGGCTTTCACTTTCTGGTTTTGGGACTCAGTCTTTTGGTATCTTAATAAATTTTCTAGTTTATTTCCCCAAATGGCAAACCTGACATATTTTGTGATGGATAATTATATCAGCATATTTGTAATCTCTATAGGCATTGTGAATATGGCATTGCTGATACAGAGTACCACTACAAAGGAAGTCTATTTAGATTGGTCAAGGAACTTAGTCACACCCAATGGGGCTGTATAAAACCAAGAAACTAGTTTGGAATGGGAATTTGAACATTTAGAGGTATAGTGGTAGAGGCCTCCAGGCAAGCACTGAGATGGAACCACTTGTGAAGAGGAGGTGAAGAGAAGGGCTTCCTCAGCATTGGTCTACTCCCTCACCCTTGACCAGAGGAAGATTAGGAACATGGAAGGGTCAGAGAATTGGGATTTCCTCATTGACATCTCAGCAGCACACCCAAGAATGGAGGTGGCTGGTAGCACAGCCTGAAGTAGGAGGCAGTATTCAGGGCATGATAAGGAAAGGCAGATTCAAGCATCTAAAAGGAACTCAGGACAAAAAAAACTTACTCTGCCTAAGGGATCCTTCAGAAATATCCCTATGAGGAGAGAAAAGGATATTCATTTACCAGAAAGCTATGAGTCATCCTTTGCCACATGAGCTCTCCAATTTTGAGGTCATTTTTCCTTTTTTTTTCTTTTTTTTTTTTTTTTTTTTTTTGCTTTATGGAGAGGGGAAGGCAGGGCAATTGGGGTTAAACGACTTACCTAAGGTCACACGGCCAATAAGTGTTAAATGTCTGGGTCTGGATTTGAACTCAGGTCCTCCTGACTCCAGGGCCAGTGCTCTATTCACTGAGCCACCTAACTGTCCCCTTGAGGCCATTTTTCCCAGACTCTGTACAGGCATACCTCAGAAATATTGTGGGTTCGGTTCCATAGCACCACAGTTAAGCAAACATTGCAATAAAGTGACTCACATGAATTTTTTGGTTTCCCAGTGCATATAAAAGTTATGCTTACTAAGTAAGTGTACAATCATATTATATCTTTTAAAAATGTACATACTTTAATTAAAAAATACTTTATTGCAAAAAAAGGCTAACAGTCATCTGAATCTCCAGTGAGTCATAATCTTTTTGCTAGCAGAAGGTGTTACTTCAGTGTTGAAGGCTGCTGGCTGATCAGTATTGTGGTTACTGAAGGTTGGGATGGCTGTGGCAATTTTTAAAAATAAGGTAACAATGACTTTTGCTACATTGATTTATCCTTTTGTTCACTTGAACACTTAGAGGTCATGGCAAGGTTGTTAATTGGCCTAATTTCAATATTATTGTATCTCAGGAAATTGGGAGGTCTGAGAAGAGAAACAGAGAATGGTAAGTTGTTGGAGCAGTGAGAACACATACGACATATATCAATTAAGTTTGCCATCTTCTATGGGTTTAGTGGCACCCAAAACAATTACATTAGTAACATCAAAGCTCATCAATCACAGAGCAGCATAACAGATGTAATAATAATGAAAACATTGCGAGAATTCCCAAAATGTGACACAGAGACATAATGTGAGCACATGCTGTTGGAAGACTGGAGCCAATAGACTTTACTGACACAGAGTTGCTACAAATCTTCAATGCAAAAGAAAAAAAAACCCTCCACACCTTTGAAGTGCTCCAAAGTGGGGTGTGCCTATGTGAGGGGGAGAGGATATTTTATACCTACTTTTCTTACTACTCCACCTTAGTAAAGAACCCCAACTAAAAGCTGATTAAGTCTGGTTAATTAATTCACAGCAGTGGATAAGTATGGGATGAAATCCACTGGTGAGGGCTCATGAATTCTGACATTAATAGCACCATCCCCACCCACCTTAATCCCCTCAGCTGTAACCATAGAGCCTTGAGGCAATATAGCAGTCACCCTCTGGGTACCCAACCTATCAGTACAAGTAGGGGTTGGGAGAGTAGCTCCAGAGTTTACTTTCACATGCTCTAACATGACAGACTTTGAACTCTCCTGGGATGGTCTGTAAAACTTCAGGGTCACTTAAGGTAAAGACAAAAGAGGATTGCCAAATGTATTGATGATTTTTGAAGGACCCATGAAACAGTTATTCTGCTCTAATCACTCTTTTTCATTCAAGGTTAAAACAAACTAAACTGGTATGTGTGGGCATATGTATAAAGGCATTTTAGAAAATGAATTGAGGACCTTCTGGGGGCAGAATCAAGATGAAGGAGTAGAAACAGGACTTCCACAGGGTTCCCACTCCCACCCCCTCCAATTCATGTAAAAAATGACTCTAAACAAACTTTGAAGCAATGCAACCCACAAAATGACACAGAGAAGCTAACCTCCTGCCAAAGACAGCTGAGCAGGCCAGCAGGAAGGGTCCACAGCAGCAGCACTGGGAGCCAAGAGCAAGCCTGAGGTTTTAGCCTCAGGGCAGCCACAACTAGCCACTGGCTGGAGGGACTTCAGATCACCAGCAGCTGTGGCAGTTTCCAGAATTGTCAAGCCATAGATGCTAAGGACAAAGTGAGAGGTCAGTGCAGTGTGGACTTTGGGATGTGGGAATTTGGGAATGGGGTCCAGCTTTTGCCTCCAGGGGGACAAGTGGCTGAGGTATGGTGGCCATCCAACCACTGCCATGTGACTGCTTCAGACCTCTGGGCCTGCAGATTGTAGAGGAATCAAGCAACCAGTCTGAGGGGTAATCACTCTTGCTTTAACCTGCTTGGATCTGGATCACTCTCTGGGGTGGAGGTCCTGGGGTATGTGACCATTGTGTCAGAGCTTGTGGAGAATTCTGAGAGGGCAGCCATATAACAGCTCCAGCAGCTGAGAAAACCCCAGCAATTGGGACATAGCTCCTCCCTCTGGTAGCAGAGTTCTACTTTGGCAAAAAGCTCAAAAGTCAAGCAATTGAGTGGCAACATGAGCAAATGAGGGAAGAAAGGCAAACACAGAAGTCCGACTTTGGATTCCTTTTTGGGGGACAAAAAGGATAGGGATATGGAACAGGAAGAAAACAGCGAAGACAGAACTCCTGCACCAGAAGCTTCCAAGAAAACAATAAACTGCTTACAGGCCATAGAGGAGCTTAAGAAGGATTTTGAAAACCAAATAAGAGAACTGGAGGAAAAATTGGGAAGAGAAATGAGGATGATGCAAGAAAATTATAAAATGAGAGTCAACAACCTGACTGAAGAAAATAACACCCTAAAAAATAGACTAACTTAGAGGCGGCTAGGTGGCACAGTGAATAGAGCACCTGCCCTGGAGTCAGGGGGACCTGAGTTCAAATCCAGCCTCAGACACTTAACACACACACACACACAAACTAGCTGTGTGACCTTGGGCAAGTCACTTAACATGAATTGCCTGCCCTCCTCCCTCCAAAAAAAGGGGGAAAAAATAGACTAACTCAAATGACAAAAGAGGCTCAAAAAGCCAATGAGGAGAAGAATGCCTTAAAAAAGCTGAATTTGCCAGATGGAAAAAGAATCTCAAAAGCTCAATGAAGAGAATCATTCCTTCAGAATTAGATTGGAGCAAATGGAAGCCACTGACTTTATGAGAAATCAAGATGCTGTTAAACAGATCCAAACAAATGAAAGAATAGAAGGCAATGTGAAATATCTCATGGGAAAACCACTGACCTGGAAAATAGATCCAGGAGAGATAATTTAAAATTATTGAACTACCTGAAAGCCATGATAAAAAAAAAGAACCTAGAAATCATCCTTCAAGAAATTCTTGAGGAAAATTGCCCTGGTGTTTTAGAACCAGGGGGCAAAATAGAGGGTGAAAGAATCCGCTGATCACCTCCTGAAAAAGATCCCAAAAAGAAAACTCCTAGGAATATTATAGCCAGATTCTGGAGTTCCCAGATCAAGGAGAAAATACTACAAGCAGCCAGGAAGAAACAATTTGAATACCGTGGAAACACTATCAGGATAACCCAGGATCTGGCAGCTTCTACACTGAGGGATCGAAGGGCTTGGAATATGATACGCCAGAGCACAAAGGAGCTAGGATTAAAATCAAGTATCACCTACCCAGCAAAACTGAGTATCATGTTTCAGGGGAAAATATGGTCATTCAATGGAATAGAGGACTTTCAGGCATTCTTGATGAAAAAACCAGAGTTGAATAGAAAATTTGACATTCAGATACAAGAAGCAAGAGAAGCATCATAAGGTAAACAGGGGAAAGAAATTATAAGGAACTTATCAAAGTTAAACTACTTATATTCTTACATGGAAAAAACAATAATTGTAACTGATGAAACTTTTCTCAGTATGACAATAGTTGAAGGGAATAGAAATGTATATATACATATATTTATGTACACATGCATATGAATACATATGTGAGTATATGTATATATGTGCACAAGTATACATACACAGAGGGCACAGGAAGGGATGATACTAAAACATGAAATTGAGAGGTGAAAGAGGAATATAACAAGAGGAGATGGGGAGAAATAGAATGGGGTAAATTATCTCATATAGAAGAGGCAAGGGAAAACTATTACAATGGAGGGGAAGAAGAGAAAGGCAAAGGGGAATGGGTCAACCTTATTCTCTATGAATTTGACTTAGGGAGGGAATGACATACACACTAAATAGGGTATCTCACCTTACAGGAGAGTAGGGGGGAAGGGGATGAGAGGGGAGATGATGCAAGGGAGGGCAGGCTGGGGGGGAGCGAAGTTGGAAGCACCCACTTTTGAAAAGGGACGGGAGCAAAGTAAAGAATAGAACAAGTGGTTGTGGGATAGGATGGAGGGAAATAAGATATACAGGCACTGGGGAATAGAGACCCACCATGTCCTACTGGAAAGTCAGAGTGGTTATGTGGGAAGATATGGGAAAGAGCAGATTGGGGGAGGGTATATTCAGTGGGATCATTGTTTTGGGGTGGTGGGTAGGGGGAAAATGGGGAGAAAATTTGTAACTCAAAATCTTGTGGAAATGAATGATGTAAAGTAAAAACCAAAAAAAAGTTTAAAAATAAGAAACTGAATTGGGGAAAAAAGAAGTTTATTTTAAAAATAGACAGTATATATGTTTTAGGGGATAGATACTCAGTTTCTGGGACAAGGGTTGCCATGACACTTATATAAAAAGACATTATGTCTATAACTGCCTCAGTTTCTGGATTGTTGTTTGTCCTTCATTCGTGAAGAGGACCATGACATCAGGAAGATGATGCCATGACTTTCAAGTGAATTAGATTTAAGCAAGGTAGGGCTGTGCAAAGTCACCAGCCTCACTTTCTCCTCCTGAGTCATCTGTGTCCAATGGCCAGATATAGATCAAGACAACTGGAGATGGCCTCCACTTCCAGATTCCTAGAAAAAGTGTCAAGTAAACACTTTGGTGAAAATTATATTCAAAGATCTGCAATTTCATCAGCAGGTGAGAATTCTTGTGTTTGATATCTCTTCACCTAAATGCACAAAAACATCTCTCTATGCCTTACCTACTAAGGTACTTGAGGCACATAGAGGTTAAATAAGTAGTCAATAATAGTCAATAAACATTTATCAAGCACCTACTATGTGCCAATCACTGTGATAAGGACAAGAGATAAAAATTAAAAAAAATAAAAACAGACCCTGCCTTCAAGCAGCCTATAATGTAATAGGTGAGACAACATGAAACAACCATGTACAAACAAGCTACATACGAGATAAATCATAGGTAATCTGATCAATGGTACAGAGATAGCAAGTAACAGACTCGGGATTCAAACTTGGATCCCATGACTCCAAGGCCAATGTTCTATCAACTATGCTAAAAAGCTTCTAGATTCATTGCTCTCTTTCTGGTGACCATCGTGCCTTAACTAGTATGAGAATCTGCCATCTTTGATCCAAACGGATGGACAATGGTGATTGAACAAATAGTGAGAGGAAGGAGACAGCTTACCTAAGGACCAAAGGGACAGTGGAAAGATCATTCAATTTGGAGTCAAAGGCCATGAGTTCAAATGTCAACTCTGCTACTTGCTAAAAAGGAAAGAACATTGACTCTAGAGCCAGAAGACCTGGGTTCAGATCTTTCCTCTGAGACTCACTATCTGTGTGACCACAGGCAAGTCACTTAACCAGTTTCTTCATCTATAAAATGAAAGACTTGGACTAGAGGGCCCCTGAGGACCCTTCTAGATCTAAGATCCAACACTCTGTAAATCACTACTTGGACAAGTCACTTAATATTTGACCTCAATTTCCTCATTTGTAAAATTAGGTGGGTTGGACTTCAAAGATGGCTTCTAAGACCTTATATCTAAAACTTTAGATCTAAGGTCCTATGATCTGGAGTCAGGAGGACTTGAGTTCAAATCCCAGTCTCAGATATTTACTAGTTGTGTGAACCTGGGTGAGTCATTTAAATCCAATGGACTCCAAAAAATAAAATATAATAAAATCCTATGATCCTAGGTTAAAAAGTCTCTAGATTTGTTTTGATGACCAAATAGATTCTGAGAATAGACATTAGAATGATAATCATGTAAGTTGTTCTTTGCTCTTAGCACAATTTTCATTCACTTTTGATACTGAGCCAGTAACTTTCTATAAAGCTCCAACCTAGAGAACTCTGACCACTGACTCCTTTTCTCCAAATCGTCCCCGACCTCAAAAAAATATTCCTACTTGGGAGAAGACATGTTTGATGCTAACTCCAGCCTGTTCTTTCTGGCACAATCCCAGCCTCCCTGGTCACGTGGGGAACCTGGAGAATGTTTTGAATCCAAGCAAACATGATATAGAGAGTGTTATTGAAATGGTTTTATTTTATTGGCCCCCTAGTTACAGGAGCAATGAGGGCAGCTACCTTTGAAAGCAGCCAGAGCTATCGTGTGGTGAAGACTGCAGATCAGACTAACAATGCACTGTGAAAGGAGTGGAGGAATGATATGGCTTCACCAGTCAGTCAGTCAATAAACATTAATTAAGCACCTAATACATACCACAAATTCTGCTGGGTAATTACCATCACCTGATTTTAAGAGCTACCTTTGGCTTCTAGGTCAACAGATGAAGTTGGGCTTAGGTTCGAAGAATTTCAGAGTTGGAAGAAACCTCAGTGGCTGTCGTTTAACTCTTACAAAAATTAATCCCCACTAAAATATACCTAACAAGTGGTCATACAGCCTCCTCTTGAAGACCCCCAGTGAGGGACCCCCTTTAGGTGTAACCAATCTATTTCAGGCCAGCTCTCATTAATAGTGAGTTTTTTCTTCTATTGAGCCTAAATTTACCTCATGGCCATTTCTATCCCTTGCTCCCAGTTCTGCCTTCTGGGGAAAAAAAGGAGACAAAACAAAGCCTAGGAGATCATAAATTTAGAGCTGGAAAGGACAGTAGAAGCCATATAGTCCAACCTCTTCATTTTAGAGATAAAGAAACTGAGGCTCAGAGTGGTTAAGTGACTTGCCCAGGATCACCTAACTAGCATGTATCAGAAGTGAGCTATGACCCTGCCTCCCCATCTCCAAGTCCAGCACTCTGTGCACTTTGGCAGGGGACCATTTCCAGTCTTCCTGATCTATATCTTGCCATTGGACCCAGATGGCTCCAGAGAATAAAGTGAGGCTGGTGACTTTGCACAGCCCTGCCTCACTTAAATCCAATTCGCTTGCAAGTCATGGCATCTGGTTCTCTGAGAATGAAGGACGAACCACAACAAGGCACTTTGACGTCCTTCCAAACAACAACATTTTAATGAGACTCCCCATCCCCAGAAAACAGTCGACCAGCTGGCATTTATTAAATGCCTATTAAGTATCTTGCACTGTGCTAAGCTCTGGAATCTAAGGTCCCCATAACACCTACATAGTAACAGTGCTGTGGGTATGAATGGAACAGTTGCCACCATGCTAACAGGTGATTTTACTGTGTCTCCAGTATACTGATGCCCAAGGTAAAAATTCCCAACTTTTCATGCAGTGATAATTCCAGCTTTCAGGCTGTTTTATGTAATGAAAAGAATATTAGACTTAGCAGAAGCCTAGGTCCAAATCTGGGCTCTGCAATTTTCTAACTGAATGACTTTAGGCAAGTCACACCTTCTCTTTGGGCCTCCATTTCCTGATCTGTAAAATATGGATGATATCTCACTTGTCTCCCTCACACAATACTTGGGAAGATTAGATGAAATATTGTAAGAATGCTTTGAAATAATGTGCAGTGGTGAGCAAATGCATCATGTTATGAAGTCTAGCTTCTGGCAGTATTGGGGATCTATGACTCCCATAGCTTGGTTTGGAGATGCTGAAATTCTGTCCTGTCATAGGAGCAAGATTAAGAGTTGGGATCAAATCCGATCAAGTTTGAATCCCAGCTTTGCAACTTAGGACCTGCATGACCTTGGATAGTCACATGACCTCTCAGAGCCTCCCTTTCCACATCTGTAAAATGAGGGACTTGAACAAGATTTCCTCTGGACCTATAATTCTATGATACTAGGAAATCAGAGAAATAATACTTTAATGGTATAGGCCAAGTCAAAGGCTTTAACTGAGATAAATCTAGGTATTTCAGAATCTCTCCTCTCTGAGAGAGATGGAGAGAGTTAATGAGTTAGCTAGTTTCAAATATGAATCCTAACACTGAGGGCAGTCAAGATGACTCTGTGGGCAGAATTTAATGGCACCTAGGCTGAAAACAGAGTACTCATAAGTGATGTTGTTACATGGAACTGACATCAACAAAAACCAAACATCTAATTAAATAAGCCAGTCTATTATTTTATGGCCTTTCAATTGGATCTGAAGTCTAGCAAAAGCCAAAATCTTTGCTCACAATCCTCATGCCTGTCCAAACAACAAGAAAAGGTGTTCATTGTCCTGAGTTTAAAGTCTCTCCTTTTTCCATTCATAGTCTTATAATGTTCAGTAGGTAGGTCAGACAGCCTATCTATTGTTTGGCATCCTTATTGCCAGGCCCACCCAGTGCCTGTTAGAGTGATGGACTACACTTGATAAATTTGTCCACCCTCATCTATGGGGGAGCCCTTATCTGGCTTGTAATCTCTCAGGGAAACTGCCCATCATTCTTTTCACTGTGCATCAACCGAAGCTTGGGCTTCTGGTCTTGGCTTTACTGACCAGCATTTGAATTTATAGGTCATTGTGGTTAGTACTATAAAGCTGAACATCATTCTCCTAGTTTTCATTGACCCATTTTATACGGATGTAGCTGAAACTTATCCAGCCTACTTTGCATCTTCTGATCCATTCTCTACCCTTATCTCCCTGCCAAAGTTGGTGCATGAGAAAGACTCAGCCCAATAACTTCTCAGTCATCTACTGTCTACTATTTAGATGATTTTTCTGGGCTTCTAAAACTGTTTGGTTTGGCATTTCCTAATAATGAGCCATTTATAAATCAGGTCATTTACATGTTTTCATGCTGTATAGAATGTAAGCCCCTGGAGGGCAATCACTGTCTTGTTATTGTCATTATTTTCCCACTGCCTGAAACACTACCTGGAATGTCATACGGGCTTAAAAAAATGCTTCTTGAGTGGAACTAACATTAAATACACTATTACTTTAAAGAAATCTTTTGTAAATAAATTTTAATGAAACACATGATAAACAAATTGTGGTTAGGTCACAGTTCAATGGAAAAATATCCAGGGATTTTAATGGGGCTTGATATGAATCAACAGGATGAGACAGCATCCAGGACTAGGAAGGAAATCACTCCACTGACCTCAGTCCTGCCCAGAGCATATATATGGAGTATCCTGTTCATTTCTGGGTACTATATTTTAGGAAGTACATTGACAAGCTAGAAAATGGCCAGAGAAAAAAAAAGGCAGAGCCCCGCAAGATCATGCTATAGAGCATGCAGGTGTGTTGAAATAATTCTGTATGTTTAAACTAAAGAAGAGAAGATTGAGGGGAGATGAACAATCTTGTCTGACTAACTGATCAGCTGACTTGGCCCCCCCTATAGTAGAACGGCAGCTCCTTGGAAAGAGGGGCTATTTTTCTTTCATTCTTTGAATATCTAGCACAATGCCTGACACATAGTAGGTGGTATCCTCAGGCTTTTCTGTGTCAGGGTTAGCCTTCTAGCTATCCTTCCACTCTGCCTCTCCTAATATGAATACTAATATAAGCATAAGGCATATACAAAACAGTTTCAAGAGAAAAAGACCCCTAACAAGTGTGAGAAGCAGAAAAGACTGAGTGGAGAAAATAGCACCATAACCCTGCTTGGAAGGAATCCTGGGAGCCTAGCAGGTAAAAGCAAGGAGGGAAATTTCAAACAAAAGGGCAGTCATATGGAACACTGAAAACAAGATTTGACAAAGTCCAGGAAATTAGATGTCAGACAACCATCCCCCAGTGACCAGAAGTATTGTCTATATGAGACTTAGCCCACCTTTTGTTCCTGGTCTCTCCTCTTGACCTAATGAGTTATTGGGAAATGTGCAATATGCCATTTTTTCTTTGATCCAATAGAACACTTGAAATACCAAGTTTAGGATAAAGAGCTCACAACCCTTTGACATGGCTCAATCCACTACAATGCATTGCGTTCTTTAGAGCCCAAGATGAGAAATGGCTCCCCCATCTGATGGGGAAGTGTGGGAACTGCCAAATGCTACAAAATGAAAATATTCCCTTGGAATTTTCTGGGGGGCCAGATGTTTCCAAACTCAAGAATGTCATATGAAGATAATATGACTCTATAAGCCACTGACTATGATTGAAAATTGTTATGAATAGGTGGGAAAACAGTAAATGGGAAGGCATTACTCCAGTTTGCCTTCATTTGCATTATTCATGAGGCAGGTGATACTGTATCTAAGCCAAAAGACTGAATTCATTCAACCCTATTTCTTAAACATGGCTGACTGCGAGGGAGTTTGAACTGAATCTGGTTTTGTCAAAATTCCAAATGACATGTTTCTGCAGGTCAACTCAATGACAGGGTGAAAAGCAAAACAACTGTATGTCTTTGTGTAACCAAAAGGGCGGAAGACCTAACTCTCCTGGTCCCTTTGGAGAAACAGATGCAAGGCACAAAATAATAAATAGAATGTCTAAAAGACTGTCTAAGGCACATTTTCGAAATATATTAAGGAAGAGCAACTATAAACACAAGAATGTGTCCACAGGAGCTGGTTTCAATGGCTTATTGTCAGAGAAGCCTTTGTATTGGCCAGATTAAAATCTAAATGGAAATGCTTCAAGATCTCCAGAGGCTAAGTCCAGAGAAACTTCCTGCTGGAACCATCGATTATACATTTCCAGATGATAAAGTGCTATCGAATTTCAAGATGGGAAGGCAAAGCCCTCCTGCACTTTCCACCACCCACCCTTGCAATTTTCATACAAATTTACAGGTTGATTCAGTGGAATTTGGGAGCAGCTGGCTCTAGAATGCAATTTCAGACAGAAAAGAGAGGACTGAAAGATTGAATTTCCAGGAAAGCTGTTAGTGGAAGGCTCTGCACATATAGGCCTGAATCCAGAGCAATACATTAGTATCTGAGATGTCTTCCCAATCTAGTATAGAAGGCACTGGATGCATATTATGTAAACACTAAATAGAGTCAAAGAATCTTATAGCTAGAGATCATCTTAAAATGTGGGGCCTATGAACGCATTTTTACTTTTTCATAGGTTATTTCAAAAAGGTTTCTTTGGTAATCTTGTGAATTTTATCTTCTTCATTAAAAAAAAAAATTCTTCTGGGGAAAAAGCCATAGACTTCACCAGACTTCCAAAGGGGATCATGAGCCCCCACCCACCCACCCCCAAAAAAAGTTGAGTTCCTGTTCTAGTCCAAACTATTTCATAAATATTGAGTCCAGAGAGGTTTACTTTCCAGTATCACACATCTAATGCAAAGCCAAAGATAGAACAATTGACTTTTAGAACTAAGAGTCCTTATAAGTCATTTAATCTAACTACCTAAGTTTACAGAGGCCTAGAGACTGAAGTTCTTCCCAAGATTTCAGGACATTGCTCTCTCCTGGTTCTCTTCCTCTTTGACCGCTCCTTCTTCCCTTGATAGATCTTCATCTGGCTCACACTCAACTAACCATGAGTTTCCCCAAAGAAGGTTCTCTTCTCTTCTCTCTCCATATTATTTCATTTGGTGACATCATCAACTCTCGTGGATTCAATTATCATCGTTTTGTAGATGATTCTCAGATCTAGTCATCTATCCCTAACTTCTTTTCTGACATACAGTCTCATATTTCCAATTGTCAAATGAACATCTAAACATAGATGTCCTATTAAACATCTTAAACTCAACATATCCGAAACTGAACTCATTATTTTCCCTCTCCCCTTCCCAATTTGCCCCCTCTTTCCAACCTCCTTCTCACTGTTGAGGTCACTGCCATCTTCCCAATCATCCATGCTCACACCCCAGTTGGCATTCTCCCCTACCTTCTCTCATTCTCCATATCCAATCTGCTGCCATGTGCTCGATTCTACCTTTGAAGCATCTTTTATATGCCTCCTTCTTTTCTCTGGCTACCACCCTGGTTCAGATCCTTATTAACTCACACTTGGGTGATGGTAATAGCTTCCTGGTAGGCCTGCCTGTCTTAAGTCTCTCTCCTCTACAATGCATGTTCCACTACGCTACTTGAGCAATTTTCCTAAAATACAGGTATGACCATGTAACTGCTGTGTTCACTAAACTCCAGTAGCTTTTAAAGCCCTTCATAATCTGGTCTTTTCACCCTTATTCCCTTCTGAGTACTCTGATCCTGTGATACTGGCCTCATTGTTGTTCCTCAACAAAACACTCTACCAGCAACCCTGTGCAATTTCACGGTCTGTCCCCCATACCAGGAGTGCTCCTGCTCCGCATCTCTGCCTCCTGCCTTCCGTGGCTTCCTTCAAGTCTCAGTTCAAAATCCCACCTTCTACAAGAAGCTTTTCCTGATCTCGCTTAAAGCTAGTGCCTTCTCTCGGTTGATTATCTAAAAAAATTATATGTATATATGTGTATGGGTGTGTGTCTGAGTGCATATACACATTCACATATATACATATGTATACATTCATGTATGTGTCTATATGTATATATGTGTGTGCGTAGTTTGTAAACAGTCACTTGCATGTTGTCTTCCCCATTCAACTGTGAGCTCCTTGACAGCAAGGACTGGTTTTTGCCTTTTTTTGTATTCCCCTGCACTTAGTACAGTGCCTGAAACATAGCAGACACTTAACAGATGCTTGTTGACTGATTGACTAACCAGCTTTGCCCCTGACTCACTGTGTGTGACCCTTGGAAAGTCAGTCAGTAACTTGTTGGGTGAGACCCTTCTACCCACTAGGCCTCAGTTTTCCTTATCCACAAAATGAGAGTTGGACAAGATGTCCTCCAAAGTCCCTTCCAGCTTGAAACATCTGACCCTAATATATTGAGACTAGTAAAACTAACTGAACATTTAATTGCAATTTCGGCTTCTGCTCATCACTAATGCAGTCATAGGCTCATAATGCTTGGATTTGATAGGAACTTCTATTATAGCCTGATCTTTCATTTTACAGATGAAGAAATTGGGCCTTAAAGAGACTAAGTAATTAGTCCAAGATCACATAGGTAAAGTGTGCAGCAAGATACCAACGTGGATAGGCTCTAGGCCTGGAGTCAGGAAGGTCTGAGTTCAAGTCTAGCCTCAGACACTTCCTAACTGTGTGACCCTTGGCAAGTCACTTCACCTTGTTTGCCTCAATTTCCCCATCTGTAAAATGATATGGAAAACCACTCCAGTATCTCTGCCTAGAAAACTCCAAAACTCCAACAGAGTTGGACATACTGAAAACAACTCAACAAAACTACATAGGTAGTACATAGTTGAACCAGGATTCAAATCCAGGTTTTCTAATTATAAATCCAGTGCTCTTTCTAGAGTTTGGTCTGTGTTTCTGATTCTCAGAATGAGGTGAAACCAGAGGAGGCGTGTGTATTGGAGGATGGGGTAGGGGAAGGCAGGACCTGATTGGGGAGAATCACAGTGAGGGAATCCTGGGACGAACAGCCCAAGGAGATGAAGAACAAAGGAATGAAGTGGGTATCCATGGGTGGCACAAAAAGGCAGATGATGGCAAGGCATGAAGAGAAAGTGAGCCCCCAGATGTCAGTACCCTAGGGAAAAGCCCTGAATGCCTTGACCTTGTTACAGCTCTGTCAGACTTCATCACTCTATGTGTTTTTGCTGTCAGAATACAAAGAAAAGCCTCTAATTCCTATGTGTTTTCAAATTAAAATACACACAGCAAAATGAAATTAGCCTGCTTCAAATTGTTGGCCAAATTCTCCAATTTATGTCAGTATTATTGTAACAGACAGATCTTTTCTATCAAAATCATCTGCTAAGAATAAAAATTACTAAGACTCCTCCATCAGCTCTCCCCTAGCATTTTGCCTCATGTTTCCTTTCCCTAATACATTAATAATAGCATATTTCACACATGGAACACTTTTCTACAGAAAGTTCAAAGCAGTTAAGTGGAGAATGTCTCCCTTCTGAGCCAGGAAATACAAACAATATTTTATGATGAGATGTTTAGGAAAGCATTCATAAGCCTGCATGTTTCATACTGCTAGTGTGATTATTTTCTAGCTTATGGAGCACAGAGCCTCATAATAGCTTTATCTTAAATAAGTCTTGATTTTCCAGCCTCTGTTAGAATTTTTAAAGTGTTTACTTTGGAAGGAATGATTTAACCCAGTAAAAGAAAAAAAAAGGCAAGGGACTATATACAATACGTTATCATTTAGTTAAAGCATTTATTAAAAAAAAAATAACTAACTGTATTCTACAGAGACAATTTGGTACAATGGACAGAAACATGGCCTTGGAGCTATGAAGACCTGGGTACAAGTCTAGCCTCTGGTATATTACCATCTTTATGATTCCAGGGAAGTCACTTAACCCCTCAGTGTTTTAGTCAGCTTCCTAAGAATATAGTTTCAAAGGATATGTCAATCTGTATTAGTAGAAAGACCTCCTTCACCTAGGATTTCCTTTTATCAATGAAATCACAGGTACAATCATTAGAGTATCTCATTAATCTAATATCTTATTAGCCTGATGTTTCACCCGCAGAAACCATGTGGATTGTTATTCACATATTTAGTGCATTACATGCATCTGCTTTTTGTTACTGTAGCTACATGCCCATGCCATCTGAAGCCCTGTTCCCATTGAAAGGCTGTGCATTCACACTCTGTGATTCATTGTAATAACATCGATCTGCTATTTTTATTGTTGTATTATTATTGAGATAATTCAGCTTTGTAGGCTGGCCAGATGTCTGGGTCATACTAGATCTCCAGCAAACTTAATGTCTGATGTTCAGAATGGGTGACTCCTCCAGAGGGGAATGTTTTTTTTTCTTTCTTATCATAGATTTACTCTATAGAGTGGCTACAGAATCACCGTCCAGTATCATGTGAGTGATTCATTTTGGCAATCATTTATTAGACAACTACTATGTGCCATATGGTGAAATAGCCTTTGAGAAATGTTATAGTGAATCAGGAGCTGGACTTTAATCGGCTGCTTCTGACACAGACTATGTGACATTGGGGGGGCGGGGCAGGGGGGAGGTCGGGGAGGACACATGAGCGGGTGTGCATGCACACACAATTGCTTTCAGTCACTTATTTCAGTCACAATTGCACTTCAGTGCCCTAGGTTACTCTCTGATACTGTAAGTTAGAGCACAGGGTGGTCCAGATTGGTAGAAAGAATTTAACCAGTAGGAGCTCCCTATACCAATAAAATCACAGGCTCAGATAGGTAGACAGGTAGGTAGATAGGTAGTGTCATATATATATATATATTATTCCATATATAGTATCCCATATGTATCTATATATGTGTGTATGTATAGATAGATGATATGATAGAAAGAGATAAATGTGCAGACATAGATATGCTAGAGAGATGAATATTAGACATGATAATAGAGATAGATAGATAGACAGACAGACAGACACATGCCAGACACCATACTAGACAATAGAAATACAAAGGCAAAATTAAAACCTTACCCTGAAGGAACTTATATCCTCCTGAAGGAGAAAGGAAAGAAAATCC
Organism: Petaurus breviceps papuanus; assembly: GCF_028583685.1. Classification (NCBI taxonomy): domain Eukaryota; kingdom Metazoa; phylum Chordata; class Mammalia; order Diprotodontia; family Petauridae; genus Petaurus; species Petaurus breviceps. The sequence continues at coordinate 7,887,634 of NW_027187353.1, read as the reverse complement.
CAGTGGAGGCGAATGAAATAACTGAGCTGCCCTTCCTTTTGTGGAAAATGTTATCCAGCCCTAGGCAAGTCACTAACATCTCATAGTCTCAGTATCTTAATCTGAGAAATAGGGTAATACAATATCTTGCAATGTAGTGCTTCACACATTACTTTCCTGACAGTTGTGTAAGGTAGATAGTATTCCTGTCTTACAGATGAGAAAATAGAGGCCAAAAAAAATCCAGTTACCTCCCTGGCACCCAGCAAGTATCAGGGAGAAAACTTGAAGCCAGCTCTCTTAAATACAAATGCAAGGGTTGGTCCCCTCCCCTTATAACAGCCAGGGAGAGCCACCTGCAATAGGCTGGATTTAGTTCTAGAGTAAGCCAAGGTTGTTATCTTTGCAGATCACAGGAGGCTCTGGCTTTCTTTCTAAGGTCCTGGAGAGTTCCAAGGGGAGGATTAAAACGTCTGTGTTCTGCTGTGGTTCATGTGTGTATTGCAGGCACTGTATTAGCCACCCTGAAGGGAAGCCCAGATATCCTTTTGTAAAGCACATTTATTGGACCCATCCAGCAGGAAGCATACCAATCGGCATTTCTAGTTTATTTCAATAAATATTTGTTGAGAACCTACTCTAATATAATAGTAACGATGATAAAAATGAAAATAAACAGAATTTTTATAGTTTAAGGGTTGCAAAGCACTTCACAGCTAGCTTTGATCCTTACAACAATGCTGAGAGGTAGGTGCTGCTATTATCCTGATTTCACAAATGAAGAAAGTGAGGCTGAAAGAGATTAGGCAACTTGCCAGAGTCACATGGTTAGTAAGTGACCCATGGCTAGTAATACTTTCTCTAAAAGACACATTGGAAGGCTTTGCATGAATGTAAAGATCAGACACTGGCCCTGATTTAAAAGAGCTTGCCATTGAGTAGAAGAGAAGAGACAAATGCACAAAGAATTATTATCACGGGAAAGACCTGTCACAAGAGAGGTATGAATAATAGAGTCGTAACTAGGATGGGGTAACTAGGGCTTTGACCCACAGTGTAAAATTTAGAGGGTGCTGACAGTATTTGCATTGTAAAAATAATAGAATGTACTGCCAAGTTAGCAAAAGCAATTCATTAAAATCTGAAGCTAGCAGATAGCAGTCTGGTATAAGCTCCTACCTGGAGGCCAAGCTTTCCTCGTTTTGACCTTGATGAATAAAACACTATTGGGGGGGGAGTTCAAGAGAGAAAAATACCAGATAACATCTGGTTGAGGAGATCAGGAATACTTTATAAATGAAGCACTATTGGAGTTGGACCTGATAGGTTAAGTAGCATTTTGACAACCAGCAGTAGTGGGGCAAGGGAGGGAAAGCAAAGGAACCAGGAGTTTGAGGGCATTGGAGGAATTATTTATAGCAGACCCATCTGTCAGAAGTATGGGGGTATGTGTAAAGAGAGAACAAGGGATAATTCTGGGGGGGGGGGGGAAATAGATTGCAATCATGTTGCATCAAGTCATTGGGGTCATAGGATTAGCAATTTAAAGATGGAAGGAACCTTAGAAGACCATCTAGTCCAGTCAATTCATTTTCTAGAAGAGCAAAATAAGGCCCAGAGAGGCTAAGTAATTTGCCAACATCATACAAGTAGTAAATGTCCTTATATGTCAAATAAGGCATTTCGATTCCTTGGGTGATACTGTGAATCTGAGCAGCATCCCTAGATCATGCAATGACTTCTAAGTACCCCTTCTCCTCCAAAAGTTGGATTTCAGGACCACAAAGGTAAGGTGTTGAGGTGTTCATGCTGAGAAAAATCCATTGGAGCAATCTTCTCTTGCCCAGGCCAGGTCTAAGCTCTTGAGATCATATCTTTAGCAGAGGTTGTATCTCAAGTTCCACCATTAATTCCCATCTATTTAGGCAGTGGGAAGTCAGCTCAAAACAAGACTTCCTAGAAATTCCCCATCCAAAATTCGTCAGAATCTTGGGGAGGAAGTCTCATCAGGCTAGAACAAAGAAGATGAAATATAATGGGCATAAATGTGAAGTCATGTTTTGATGTGTAAAAAAAAAAAATTTCAGATACAGGCTAGAGAATGCTTGGTTAGCCAGAGATTCCTGAGAAAAGAAACTAGGGATGGACTGAGAACCCACAGCATGACACAGTAGATCAAAACAAAAACAAAAACCCCAACACTATCCAGATTTTATTGAGGGGCAGAGCATCCAGAATGAAGGGACCAATAGCTACACTAATCTCTGCTCTGGGCCACTCACATCCAGAGAATTGGGGGTTCTGGATGCCACATTTCAGGAAGAACGCTGGTGATCTGGAACCCATCCAGAAGAAGGTGGTACGGAAACTGGAAGAGTTGGAAAACATGTCATAACACAAGGATCTGCCCCTATCATTATCTGTGTGACCCCGGACCAGTCACTTTGTCCCCAAGAAAATAAGGAAGTTGAGTAGAGTTATCTCTAGGGTCCTTTTCAACACTAAATCCAGGCTTCTATGATTAATAAGTGATTATTGATTGAATGACTATGATCTTATGAAATGGAGATATTTAACCTGGAGAAGATTGGGGGAAATAGGATAACTGATTTCAAGTAATGTTATGTAGAAAAAAGGATTAGACTTACCCAACTAGGGTGCCTAGGCAGCACACAATAGATAGAGCACTGGACCTGGAGTCAGGAACACCTAAGTTCAAATTCAGCCTCAGACACTTACTAAATGTTCCAGTTTCACCATTACTTGTTTATGTTGTAACCCTGAGGTCTTATGTCAATTACTCTTAAACCTGATTTAAAAAAAAATATAGTATCATCAGTTAAAGCTTAAAGGAATCTTAGAATCCACCTGAACCAATCTCATTTTTACAAATAAGAAAACTGAGTTATAGAGAAGTTAAGTGATTTGTGCATGGTTACATAACTTATTGGGGAAGTTAGCTGGCATGGTGGATAGAACAACAGGGCTGGAGCCTGGAAAACCTGTGTTAAAATCCATCCTCCCACACTTACTAGTCATGTGACCCTGGACAAGTCAATTAACCCTGTTTGCCTCAGTTTCCTCACCTGTAAAATGAACCGGAGAAGGAAATGGCAAACCACTCCAATATCTCTGCCAAGAAAACCTCAAATGGGGTCACAGAGAATTGGACATGACTGAAAAACGACTGAACAACAAACTTGGTCCCAAAGGGAAGAATGAAACATAGCTGGTAAAAGTTGCAAAGAGTTCAGTTTAAGCATGATATAATGAAAAAACATCCCACTAGTTAGAGAGATCCACAAATGGGATATCCTGCCTCAGGAGGTAGTGAGTTCCCCCTCACTGGAGGTATTCAAGCAGAAACCAGATAATTGCTTCTTGGGGATACTATAGATGACATTATTGGGTAAAGGTTGGCCAAGATGACCAGTGAGGTCCCTTCCCACTCTGATTCTCTGATTTACCTCTCTGGTAAGGGATACTGAATTCTAAAAATAGTTCTGGTTCTTAAGTTGATGACCTTCATTTAGGTGAGTCCCAGACACTGGTGAGAGCAAGGATGAAGGGTAAATAATGGGATGTAGGGGAAGGAAAAGAGGAGAGGAAGTGCCCTGAAATACTGGTGTTAAAGAATAAATTTGCGGTACTTCTCCTAGAGGGCAGACCCAAACCTCATGAGGAATAAGCAGAATTCCCCCCAGCCTAAGCTGTTGCATCTCAACAAGAAATTGACCTCTTGTCAATGTCCATTTGCTACTCTGCCCTTGGTTGGTCCCTCTTCCTTCTGTCCAGCCTGCTCTGCTCCTCTCGGCATTTCATCCTATTTTGATCCAGCCCTGGCTTTGTCTCTTGCTCCTGCCTATGTAATTGGTTCTGGTTTTTCCTCACCTGTCCTCCAGAGTCAGATTTCTTGAACCACAATAGATGGCCATTAATTTCTCACCATCCACCACGTGGCAGAAAGGCTCAGATAAGCAGCCAAATGAAAAGATGGCAACAAGTACATCAATGTGAGCTGGAAACCAGTTTCCTTACAGTAGCCCCTGAAGAGAATCAGGTAGTCAAAGAGAAGACCAGCTGTCATGAAACAAAGACATCCTTTCCACAGCTTCCTTTTAATAGGAAACTATAACATATTTCCTATGTCTTCCTCTGTGCCTTAACAGAGCCCCAAGGCTTGAGACCCACTGACCCAGTTATAGCCAGTCCTTCTCAAGGCTGCTTTGTACCTCTTCAATCTTTCTTACTCCCACCAGCCTTTGCGAGTCTCTACTATGTCAACCTTTCTCTTCCTCTATTCCTGGTTTGTGTCTTGACTGTTCCAACCCCCTCATTTTATAGTTGGGACACCATAGTCCAGTAGAAAGAATGCTGGCTCTAAAGTGAGGAGCTGGGGATTAAAATCCCGCCTCTGATAATTATTAACTGTATGACCTTAGGCAAGTAATTTCATGTCCCCGTGCCTCAGCACCCTGACTAACATGAATTGGTTGGACTCTACAGCATCTGAAACCCCTCCCAAGGCTATCTCTTTTACTCGGAGCTGCCAGGAGTGAGCAGAGTTCATCAGTAGCCGGGAGGTAGGCTGCTGCTGCCCTCTGCTGGCCCTAGGGAAACCTATACCCACACCGGCCCACCCTCCCAAAACCTGGCTCTGTATCAGTGAGCCCAGGTTACCCCAGATCCCTGCTCTAATTCATCAGAGCAGAAGAAAAACTAACCTAACAGTTCTTTGTGATTGTTCAATGAAATCCAAATGTAATTTCTATTTATCCAGTAGAGTTCTGGGCAAAGATATAGATATGAGCGAGATGGAGAGAGAGAGAAAGAGGAAGGAGGGGGGTTGAGGGTGAGAGAGAGGGGGGAAGAGAGAAAGAGAGAGAGAGGGAGGGAAAGAGGAAGAGAAAGAGGGAAAGAGAGAGAGGGAAAGAGAAAGAGAGAGAGAG
>NW_027187353.1:7792425-7882606 GCF_028583685.1 Petaurus breviceps papuanus | reverse complement strand
GAGAGAGAGAGAGAGAGAGAGAGAGAGAGAGAGAGCGCTTAAGGTTATTTTGGGGAACGACTGAGATGTTATCATGGCCAAACCTGACAAGTTCAAGGCAACAGTTACCTACATCCAAAATCCAGACTCACAGAAAGTTACTTCATATAATTAACCATGGTAATACTGTAATTAAGCAAAGTGTGCTGGTGGGTTGTTCAGATGCTCGTTTGTTTACAGTGAGTGTATTTCTGCAGTGGGGCTATCAAGTTGCCTGGTGCCCCCAAAGCAATTAAGGCAGCATGAGAACACTGAGACTCCTTCCTCATCTGGCAGTGGTCTTTGGGTTGTAACCCACTCTTTAGGGCATCAGAGCCAGAATCCAAGACTAACTAGTATCCATGCAATGGAATGGGAGCTCCACGAGGGCAGAGAATATTTCATTCCTATTTCTGTGCCCCCAGACCTGGCACAATGCCAATCACATACATCTGTGGGCAGGAAACCTGGACCTGTGACTTCAGTGATATAGGTCTTGTCTTCAAGGCCAGCTCCCTGGACTACTGCACAAAGTAATTATTTCATGAATCTTTGTTGAATTGAATTAAAATGCTAAGACAATGAGTAATAAATATTAACCTAAGAGTTTGACATAAATGGGCAGATAGAATTGCACAAGTAAGGAAGAAGCAATGTGATTCCATGAGAAAAAGGCTGGATGTGGAGTCACAAGGTCTCGATTCCAATTCTGACTGCAGCATGCTACCTGTGTGACCTTAGGCAAGTCACTTAACCACTTGTTTCTCCACCATAAAATGAGAGGATTTGACAAGGTGACCTCCTAGATACTGTTGAGCTCCACATCTGTTTCTTATGATCTCATATGCCATGTGCGTCCATGTGTTTCCCTTATATGTTTGGGAATCAGCAAGAAAACTGGGAGGGAGAAATGATAGGGCTTAACTAAGAGCTAATATGTCAATAGCGTTTGAAGGCTTGCAAAACACTTTATATCTATTGTCCCATTTAAGGGACAGCTTCACAAAGAAGGCACTGCTCAATATTCAGGAATTATCTTATTCTGACTACTAGACTGTATACTTGTTGAGGCTACAAGCCTGGTTTTCCTCAACTGTCAAATGAGAGGGTGGGGCTAAACAGTCTCCCAAGGTCCCTTCTGCTGAAGGCGATGATGGTGCTGATCCTGTTCTAAGTATTCTTTTCCAGAATTTGCTATCCCCCTAGATCCCTTGGTGCTCTCAAATGTTTCAACATCAGAAGTTGATAGGAATTTATTCCTGAAAATGATAGTAAAAAGAGGCATCACCATCTTTTTTGACACTACACCCTAAGGACTATGGGACTTTTCCATCTTCTTTGTGACTGACCCTTTTATACACATTGTCTCTTCCATTGGCATGCAGAGAATCTTGAGAGCAGGGACTGTCTTACTTCCTATTTGTACCTCCAGAGTGCTTCATAATAAGTGCTTAATAAATTCATTCATTCATTAAGAACTGGTAGAGAATAATAAGCATTTAAATGCTTCATTCATTCATTCATTCATAACTGATAGAGCATAGTAAGCACTTTACAAATGCTTCATTCACTCATAACTGATGGAGCATAATGAGCACTTTTCAAATGCTTCATTCATTCATAACTGATAGAGCATAGTGAGCACTTAAATGTTTCATTCATTCATAACTGGCAGTAGGAACTGAATGAATCCTTCATTCATTCATCCATAACTGGTAAAACCTATAAAGTATTTGTTCTTAACAATGATCGACAAGCATAAGCCAGAACTTCTATGCGTCACCAGGGACCAGGGTTATAGGAGAAGGACTAGATTAGCTAACTAAATACTATAGGGCAATGAAGCATATATTTACACATATAAATGTTATATAATACAGAATGCATGCAGTGTGTAATTTGTTGTTATTAGCATGGCATGGTAGATATAATTGGCCTCTCAACCAAGAAGGCCTGGGTTCAATGAATCTTGCTTCTGACAAATAATGATTGTCTGACCCAGACAAGGTATTATAATCTCAGGGTGCCCTTGACAACTCTCTTAGACCCTAAGTTACAAAGAAGAAATCAACTTGCATGGTAAGAAGGAGTCATCTCACTTGAAATTTTCTTATATCAATGAAATTACACTATCTCTCATAGTACAAGACAATGTGTATATATACTGTGTGCTTGTATAAATTAACATATCTGGAATTTCACTGGTGGAAGGCATGTAATGATAAAATTTAGAGCATCTTGGTGAGTTTCCTGGGGCCCTAAGGGATTAAGTGATTTGCCCATACAGTAAGCAGAGGTAGGATTTGGTCACAAGTTTTCTAAACTATCTATTATACCATACAGTTGAGAGAAACAGACAGAGAGAGACAGAAAGGCAGAAAACAGATCAGAGACAAGCAGAGAGACAAATAATAAGTAGTTTAAAACTGCAGTTAAAGTATTTGACTTAGAGTCAAAAGACAGATTTGAACTCACGAAGATCAGTCTTCCTGACTTATCCAGTGCCATCTCCACCACCCAGAGTCAAAGGCACCTGCAGCCAAGTCCACCTTGGAGACTTACTCATCAACTGTATGATCAATGAGAGAAGGCTTCATTTAGGTTTCTAAGACTTATCTACCATAGCTTGTTTGTGATTATTAGCAGATGGAGTTCCCACGCTGACATATAAAGTATATTATTTGCTCAATAACATCTTTGATTGTTGTAGGCTTTACAAAACACTTACTTCACAATAATCCTACCAGGTAAGTAGCCGAAGTATTAAGATTCCCAAGTTACAGAAACGATTGGCCCATGGTTACCTAACCAGGAAGTGTCAGAGCCAGGATTCAAAGCCAAGACTTCAGACCAGGGCTCTTTCAACCATACCACATGACTTCTCAATTTTCCACTTTATTTTTTTCTCCCCACCTTCCCCATTGCCTTTCAAGTAATCCCACTGTATTAAAGAAATATACAGGAGCAGAACAGGGGGATTAGCATTTAAGGTTTAAATCTGTTCTAGCTCTTAATGGGAAGGAATCATGTGACATGTTGATCAATGGAAACATTCCATTCCAGTGATATGCAGGTTTGGAAGGACATGTTCTTTTAGACACAATAAAATGGAATCGTGTCTCCACATCTGGAGCTTGGTAGAAAAATTATCTTAATTAAACACAGTGGAATTGAGTTTTATTGCTCACCACATGTAATGATCATTTGCCTCTGTGGGTCAAACCTGACATTCCAACAAAGCCATTTCCCATTGGCACATGCTTACTTGTCTTCTTTTTTTGTCTTCCCAGCATCATGTTTGGGCATAGGATCTCCAAAAAAGAAGAGGTTTGGAGTTTTAATGTTGTCCAAAATGAGAATGAGATGCACAGTGCCATGATTAATGTGAGGCTAAAAGAACCAGTTGAATGAGAGGACGTGGGGAAAATTAATCAAGCACTTTGTTTAGTCTACATGACACCAAACTACTGCACTGACCAGCCATTGTTGCCCTGAGTTCCATGTTGACTGAATTAACTTGTGTTTTGTGTCACGTAGACAGACTTAGATCCAGGTAAGAACAATTATAGATGGTGGGAGGGAAATTTAAAGTCCATTTTGATGGACTTATCCTGCCAAGATAGAATATGTCTAGAAAAAAAATCTATTCTCTTGGGAAATGAATTGTTTTTCTTGGCCTATGAGTCTAATCCAAGAATTAAATGAGTAATTGAAGTGATCAACCAAGGGTGCTCCAAGCGAATAAAGGACATGATTCCGTCATGAGCAAGTTGGCCAGAGTTAGAAAGGCAGGAAGAAAGGATCACCCATTTAGCATGTAATCACATCAGGCTATAACTCTCTGGGGATTCTGTATTTTAAACACTAATAATTGTTTTTTCAAGGTTGGTTATAAAAGTTCAGATTACATTGAATAATGTTTGTGACTTGGAGAGTCAAAATATGAGAGATGGTAGGATTCATTCTGCCTGTGAAAGACTAAGAAAAATATATCTTTTATCCATATCAACAGGAACCATAGAAACCCCAATAACCCAGTTCAATAGAAAGTCAATAAACACAGAGCACTACATCCTTAAAATGTCCCACTGGGTGCTTTTTTCTTCCCTGTTGACTTCCAGGATCTAAGCTCATTCTAGAAAAAAACTTGGAGGTACCCAATTGCCACAAGTATCTAGGGATAAGCATTTCAAGCTCCTAGAAGGACAGAGGGAAGCTATTAGTGAGACAAGAAACTCATAAATCAACTTAGATTTTTTAAAACACCAAGAGGATAGAATCTTTGAGAGATGCCCATGGCCATGCTATGAAGGAGCAGCTAGGAGCTCCTGAAATCAGGAGGACCTGGGTTCAAATTCAGCCTCAGACACTTACTAGCTGTGTAACCCTGGGCAAATCATGTAACCCCAATTGCCTCCCCCCAAAAATGTCTGTGGCTGTGACAATTAAATGGCATCAGTTTTAATCCATCTCTGATCCCTTGAAATCTCTCCCATTTTTCCCACTCACAACACAAATTTAACAGAAATGTATCTTGTTGGCGTGTTATCTCCACCGTTAGACTGTAAGTTCCTTGGAAAGAGAGACTGGATTTTCACTTTCTTTGTATCCCCAGCACGTAGTACAGTGCCTGGTATATAGTAGGTGATTAATTGATGCTTGTTGACTTGATTTGATTCCCCACCACCATCCTACTAAGATCTATACTTTGGCTTAGTAAACTAAACAACTGTCTGTATCTCCTGAAGATTTTACTTCATCTGGAAAGGGACAATGGCTCACTAACCCTGTGGAGCCTATGCACTATGCAGGTATCTTTGCATCAGGCCCTGGATAGTCCCATTTCACTGTGAGAGTGAAACATTTTGCTCCATGACTAAGGTTTTCCACTTTGGGTTTGTTGATGTCACCGAATGAGCCTTGGATATTATAACCTACCCCATGTAGGTGATCCCTGTTAACCCTCCCCAGGAAAAAAATGCTGAATGAGAAATGCTGGGAGATTGGGAGAACAGTAACTACTCCATCACAGAGTTGAAAAGGAGAGGAAGGTCGGGAATAGTCTGATGTGTGTCTTGGATTTCAAAGCAAATTCCAAAAGGCTCTGAAAAAGAATAGATAGGTGTAATGGTAATAGAAATTTGAAGATGTGCTCACCTGGAGCCTGTGGCGGGAGGCTTGTTTTTCAGGAAGGCACAACTTTTGTTACTTTGTAGTCAAGTGAGTCACAAGGGTTGTGATGTTCTCTGACCCTGGAGAAGGATAGATAGATGATAGATAGATAGATAGATAGATAGATAGATAGATAGATAGATAGATAGATAGATAGATAGATAGATAGATAGAAGGATGGATGGATGGATGGATGGATGGATGGATGGATGGATGGATGGATGGATAGATAGATGGATAGATGATATAGATATAGATGCATCTGAGGAGAGGTTTTGCTTTGAGGCTCACTTTGGGAAGAGTTGTGTGATTTGGCCAGATGAGACTCTGGGCAGCTATTGATCCCCACAGCTTTGAAAACCCCAATGCTGGTGCTTCTCTCTCTGGTGACTAACTAGGTATAGATGTCATGGTCAGAGAGCTAGAAGCTCTGTCTGCTGAATTGTGTTATTTTCTCTGTCTGTATTTTTGTCTGCTTGTACCTTCTGTTTGTATTCTCTGAAGTTCAAGGTGCTGACTTTTCCTCTGAACTAGATAAATGATATATGTTTGATTGATTAAAGCAAGATTGTTAACCCCTTTTGAGTTACTTTCCTTTAGAAAAGGAGATGAAAGAAACTGTGCTATCAGCCATCCTGGGTATGCTTGAGTTCTTGCTGCTTCAATAAATTGCAAGGAACTAATCATGGGTAAACTGTCCAAAAAAAAAAGAATGAAAAGCTTCTTGGAATGAACTTCTGAAAACATAAGTAGAAAAAAATTTCCTTGGAGGAGAAAAATGGAAGCTTGTAAGTGATCCTAATGTGAATGTGCAGCGACCCATTCACATCATGTAGACAATGAAGTCAAGTACAAGTAATAGGAAGTATATGAAAGAATATCATGGCCCTGTAAGAATAGGGTCAGCAACTCTAAACCCCATATTGAGTAAAGAATGGCAAGAAATGCTGAGAAACTCCAAAAGAGTTGATGAGTTTCTTTTATTTTTAACTGTTAGTAGTAAAAAAAAGAGAATAAAAAATACCTAGAACTCCTTGGGGAATAAACGGGACAGTGATGGCAAAAAATGGTGAGAAGGCTAAACCAATAAACTTTTATATCTCTATTATTGTTTCTGAGAATGACCTTTAGACTGGGACAAACAAAACAATCATAGTAGAGAATAAAAACCCAAGATTAGTGAAGAAACCACAAGGGAATTTATCTTTTCTCAATGAATTTGTCACTAGGACCAGAAGAACTACATCTTTGGTTAGTAAAAGATTTGACCAATGTGGTAGTTAAATTGTTCTTAGTAATCTTTCAAAGATTGAGAGATGCTGTAGGGCAAAGTTTCTGATTTTCAAAAAATAGACAAGAGTAGAATTAAAATGATAGTCCAGTGGCCTTGTTTTATTCCTAGAAAAATCCTGTGCCATGTTATTAAAAGTATATTTTCTGGGTATTTAGAAAAGAAAGTGGTGATCACTAAATGTCAGTTGGGCTTTGTCATTAGGTCATGCAACAATAATCTCACTTCTTTTTTTTGGCATGTTTACCAGACCGACAGATTAGGGAATATATACTACAGTATATCTAGAATTTGGAAAAGCACTCAATGAAGCTTCCAATGCTGTTCTCTTGGACCCTCTTAGGTATATTAGGAACTGGTTGAATGACAAGATCCAAGGAATAGTCATCAATAGTTTAATATTAATATTTTAGGACATCTAATGGCATAATTATCTTCTTTGACCCTTTGCTGACTTGAATGAGGCCATAGAATGTGTACATATTACATACATAAATGAGTAAACTGGGAAAAATAAACTAGGATGTCAAATTACAGAGTTAGGATCCAGAACAATCTTGACAGGCCAGAAATGAAGGCCAAATGAAATTATCAGCATTAATCAGGATAAATGGAAAGTGCTCCATGCACTTGGATTCCAAAAAATAAACTTTACAAGTACAGGACTGGAAGACATGCATTTCAGTGAAAAGTATGTGGGGGTTTGGGTAGACTAAAACTTCAGTATGAATCAACAGTAAGACATGATGGTCCAGAAAAGCTAAGGGGTTCTGAGTCTACATTAAGAGATACATATAGAATGAGAAAGATATTCACTTGTGTTACCTTCGCCAATTATACCATAAGTGGGATCAGGTGTTCAGTCCTGTAAATCAGATTTTGGAAAGATATAGAAAAGGTGGGATGTGTCCAGAAGAATAGGGTAGTAAAAGGACATGAGATCATGCCAAATAAGCATAAGTTGAAGGATCTGAGGTGCAGGAGAGTTTAGCCTAGGGAAGAGAAGACTTAGGAAGGAACATAACTATCTGCCTTCAAGTACTTGAAAATCTGTCACATGGAAGAGGGATTCAAGTCATTATGCTTGACATGGGAGAGGAGAGTAAAAGGAAGCAGGTGAAAGTCACATTACAACTAGATAGTAAGGGGGTAAACTTCCTAATATGAGAGCTATCCTACAACAGAATGAGTTGCTTCAAGAGGAGATGGCTTATGAGATCCATGGAGGCCTTTGAGAAGAGTCCAGGTCATTACTATGGGGATGTTGTAGAGAAGATTCTTGGTTGGGTACAGATTTGACTGGAAGATTTCTGTTGTTGTTGTGTTGTTTTCAGTCGTGTCTGACTCTTCATGACCCCATTTGGGGTTTTCTTGGCAGAGATACTGGAGTGGTTTTCCATTTCCTTCTCCACATAACTTTACAGATGAGGAAACTAAGGTAAACAGGGCTAAGTGACTTGCCCAGTGTCATGGAGCCAGAGTATCTGAAGTGAGATTTGAGCTCAAGTAGATGAGACTTCCTAACTGCACCACTGAATTGCCTCTGTTGCTTCCAAATCTTAGATTCTGTGATTGTGTGATTCTATAACTACCCAGACCACTTGCCTATCCTGAATGCTAAGATATGTTCCTAAAAATTTTGATTGAGTCTCTTTGAGTCTTATCTTTCAGCCAAGCACTGATAGCTACTCACCTAGTGCCTCTTATTTTGGTCTATGATTCCCTAGCCCTTGATTCTTACATACTTCCTAGGGTTTTTCTGATTACTTGGTTTTCTGACACCCCAGCTGATGTCCATTCTAATATGAAACAAGCTTGAGATTTCCTAGTCTCAGGTTTTTTTTCCTGCAAAGCCTTAATACCTACTTAATTTAATTCAACAAACATTTATTAAGCACTTATGATAACATAAGATCATCAATTTAGAGCTGGAAAAGATGATAGAGTCTATCAAGTCCAATACCACATTTACACGTGAGGAAACTGAGGGATAGAATGAAATCACTTGCCAAGGATCACATGACTAGTAAGTATCTGGAACAAGAGTTGAACTCAGGGCTTTCTGAATCCAAATCCAGTGGTCTTGCCCCATCCACTATGGCATGTTGTCTATCCCATATGTTCTCCCATACGTGAGGATCTGAGTATTATTGGATCCTTTCCTCCTTAAACAGCCCAACCTTCCCAAAGCTCACATTCAAGAGGAGAAAGCGGGAGTGTTAGCATGTAATTAACTTATTTCAGAGCTTGAAGGATCTATGGTAGTCTCTGTGTGTGTTCCCTCCATTGATACACACTGAGCTGTGGCCAAAAACAAAAAAATAGCGCGATAATGAAGAATCTTTTAAAACTTAGCTCATCGGGTCCTCAGATGATAGATCCATTACTGATCCCACCCTCCAAACTTTTTCTGAATTCATAGGACCAATGAGTACACATGCCCTGCAATAGTCTTTGAGAAGCAAACATGAGTCCCATGTGCTACAAAAATATTAACGGTGAATTTACAAAAAGCTTGCACACACATGCACATGCACACACACACATACACATATACACACTGCAAGTGGAATCAACCCAGATCCTCTGACTCTACCACCTTCCTGGGCTGTCTCTTGGTTTGCCATATACTGGAGGCAGTTAACAGGCTAGAGAGTTAGCCCTCTACTGGTTGAGGATGACATCTCAGCAACAGTAGGCTGCTCCAATGAGGTCATGTCTACAGACTGACACAACCAGATCAGAGGAAGGCTCCATCTGGTTATTTTCACCATCTTGATGATTGAAACAGATGATTCAGCCCATCACGTTAATGGACCGCCCCAAGAGTGGTCCTGAGTTTTAACTCCACCCTGCCTCAGCTCTTGTATGATCTCACAGAGCCGGGTCACCAGGCACCCACTTGGCCATCACTGCTGTTCAGGAGCAATAGGCTATTTCAGTCCATATTGTTTCCATTTATTGGAAACACATAGCACCTGGCCTTTTGTTTCCAAAATAAAAGGAGAAGAATCCCTTGAGAGTTGCAGACACCATATCAGAAATTAGTTATTGGACCAAGCCTGCCAACTTCACTTTAAAGGTGAACCACATTATGTCAAAATAAACAAACATTTGTGGTAATGATCACACATTACTCATAAAAAGAAGCCCCTTAATAAGCCAATGTTAGAGAGGAGAATGGAAATATAATGGAGAGGAAGATCAGCTCTTCTTTGATTCCCTTGCCAAACTGGGGTCCCCTTGTTCCAGCTCATGACATGATATGCAATTAGGGAATGAGCTCATCACACGTAGAAATCTCAAGCCCTGAACTTGAGTTCTGGAAAGAGAAAAGACTTGTGAATTATTCATAAGACCTTCTACCTCTATTTCATAAGGATTCAGCTAAAACATTCAATCACATCATGTCTCCAAAAACATGGTAACATTTGATTCTTACAAGAATCTTGATGAAATGCAAATGCTATTGTATTTATTTTGCAGACAGGAAAACTGGACTTCAGAGAGATGACATGACTTGTCAAAATCTCATGTTAAGTGGAAAAGCCAAATCTTGCACCAGTTATAAGACCATAGGTTTGGATGTGTATGAAACCTTAAAATTCATCCAGTCTAGGGGTCCTTCTTGACATTTTTGCATGTCAAAAGCCCCTTGGGTGGTACAGTGAAGCCTGTGGAGTCCTTTTCAGAATCACATTTTTTAAATAATTGAAGGGCATGCTAAATATTTCAGTTAGAGATTAATGAAAATAAAAATGCAATTTTATCTCCTCCAGTTTCACAGACTCTTTGGAATTCCATAGACCTGAGGTTAAGAACCTGTGATCTAAACTAATCCTTTCTTTTAACAGATGAGGAAACTGAGTCCTCACAGACATTAAGTGATTTTCCTAAGGTCACATGGGCAATCAGTCACAGAATTGGGATTCAAACGCAGGTTCCCTGATTTCAAATACAGTTCAATCAAATCCAATTCTCCTTTACTCCGGACCACAACCTTCCCCCTGTTAGAAATAACAATAGCAATAATAACTAACATTTATATCATACTTTAAGGTGTACTAGAGACATTCAAGCAGAGACTGGATAGCCAAGTGAGGTATAGTGGAAAGAATTCTGGCTCTGGAATCAGGGTTAAAACCTTATCTCTGACTCTGAGTTAACAAGAATTTCAAGTTAAGTTGAAACTTCATCACTTTTATTAAGCTTTACCCTTCCACTTTTGTGATCCTGGGAAAATCATGTAGCCCCCCTTTCCTCAGTTTCCTATTCTGCATGATTATAGGGGGAGTTCTGGCTTAGGTATGTGTCAAATTACATTACCTCAGAGATCTTGCTTCCAACTCAGATATTCTATAGTTGTTATGGAGATGACATCAAATTAAAAAAGACTGTTCCAGGACTGGGGCAAGAGAATTAGGGGAGTGGAAAAGCAGTCAGTCCTATAATTGCTGGATTTCTTATAAGTCTCAGAAATTATCATGCTCCGTCCCACGGAAATCTTCTGGTAGGATATTTCCTCTTCAGCGTAGGTAACATCTACAGTTGTGATCTAACTCTAGTCTGACAGTTTGTGGGTACAGAAACAATATGTGTGCATGTGTATGCATGTGTGTACATGTGAGTGTGTGTGTGAATTTCGCCCAAGGTAAAGTGTCACTTTCTCCACTGGCAGTCACAAGTTTGGGCTTCCTCCCATAATGTCAGCAATATTAATCACTGCGGAGTTAATTGCTCCCAGGCAGAAACGTGACACTGACTTTGCAGGCTCCTGTGAAATGACACAGAGCTTGACTCACAAAAAAAATGGCATCATCTTGGCTCCAGATTTCCCAATTCCCCCACACACCCACACACAGACCTCAAGGTGAAATGAAAAGAATTTCCCTCTCTGGAAAAGCAGCCCTCAGGAACCACTCCTGGCTTTCATGAGCGTTTTTCCAGCCCAAGCCTCACTTTGGAGGTTGAATCTAAGTGCGTGACTCCAGCTGAGAGAACAGGACTCTGGGGCCAAGGGTTGGAGCTGTAGAGGTTCCTGCCACTGTTTAAAGTGTTACATTTAATGACTTTAGGAATGAGTTTCACACTTCCCAGCCCAAAGGGCCCCTTACCGCTCCAAGCTAGTGCCAACCTTTTACTTGTTAGAATTTAAGATACCCACCCATTAGTGCCCCGTTGGCCACCAAGGGTGGTCTTTATGAACGTAAGGAAGGATAATTTTCCAGTGTTATAATTTAGACTGTGCTATTTGAAGCCCTGGGCTCAAATTCTGCTTCTTCTACTTACTACCTATGTGACCTTGGGCGAGACCCTTCATCTGTCTTGGACTTAGTTCTTTCATTCTTTCTTCATACCTCCTCATCTCTGCCTCTTAGCATTCCAAGCTTCCAAGATCAAGCATCACCTTGATCAAGCACCACCTCCTACACAGAAACTAACGTACTCTCCCTCCCCAGTTGTTACTGCCCTCCGTCATCATCCCACAGACTACTCTGCTGCAATTTTGTACTTCAGTTTCTAATCTGGGCATATGCTGCTCACTCTCCTCAAGTGAGTATAAGCTTTTTAAGAGCAGAGGTCATTTTGTCTTTCTCTGTTTTTGTCTTTGTAATGCCAACACACAGCACAATGTCTGGTATACAGCAGGAGAGGAAGGAAGGAAGGAAGGAAGGAAGGAAGGAAGGAAGGAAGGAAGGAAGGATGGAAGGAAGGAAGGAAATAATACACTTTTGGGGTCAAAAATTAACTATACAAAAACTTCAGGAGACATGACTAGACAATTCATATTAAAAATGATAACAATATCCCTGGAGTATTAGAAAAGTGCAAGCTCATCTATAGTGTGATGTGGCAGCCAAAACCTCTAAGTTGTTCTCACACTACATTGACAGAAGCAAAGGGCACAATCATTGCCCTGGAACCCTTGGAACATTCAGAAACTTGGCAGAAGACTTCCATTGCATTGGGTATATTCCATACCAGGGGATTCTAGGAGGCAAGGACAAGAATCAAACAGGATGCAAAGTCATGAATAGGTGGTAATCCACACCACTGGAGGGAGTACCCATGTGAATGAAGAACAAGGGACCACATTTGAACAATGCAAGTGGCGTACTCAAACATACAAGATGCTAAAAGGGCAAAAGGTAGATTTCCAGGGCATTGGGTCAACCTCAGTAGAGGACTTATGGAGAGAAATGGACAAAATCACCCAGGTTGGAGGTGTAATTAGTATCATTAGAAGTATCAAAGTGAGTTTCCTAAATTGGATCTGTGATTTCATTGGTACCGAGAACTCCTGATCAGGCTGCTCCTCTACCAAGCAGGTCACTGTCTACCATGGAACTGACAGTCTTATGGAATTATCCAGGGCATTTAAGAAGTCATGTGGGGCCAGCTAGATAGTGCAATGAGTAAAACACTGGCCCTGGAGTCGGGAGGACCCGAGTTCGGTTCCGGCCTCAGACACTTACCACCCACACAAAAAAACTAGCCATGTAACCTTGGGCAAGTTACTTAACCCCAACTGCCCTCCAAAAGGCAAAAAAAAAAGTTAATGTGACTTGCCCCAGGGTCATACAGTCAGTGTGTATGACTAAATCCTTGGTCTTCCTGGCTCTGAGACTACCATGCTATGGAATTAATATATACATATATGAGTGTATAAATCCATGCATGCATATAATATAAATATCTGACAATTCCAGGCATTTAAGTACAAAAGAGTTTTTCTCCTTTTTTATTGATTTTTAAAAATTCTATGTCCAAACCTATAGTTCAATATCCTTCTGCTGAGAGGAGGGGAGATACCTTCACCATAACTCTTCTGAAGTCAGAACAGATCACTACATTAATCAGAGTTCTGATGTCTCTCGACATTATTATATTGTCATTATTATTGTGAAAATATATTTCCTTATACTTCACTTTGCATTAGTGCATAGAAATCTTCCCAAGTTTCCCTAAACCATATTCATCATTTCTTAAAGTGCTATGATATATTCTACTATATTCATATATGACAATTATTTCAGTGATTCCTCATTTGAAGAGAACCAAGCTTATTTCCAGTTCTTTGTTATCACATGTAATAAGGATAGAATATATCCCATGGGGTATTCATGGGACTGAGATGACATGCCTATGGCTACTTCTGTAACCACATGGTTAGCACTGAAGGATTTTGAGGGTCTTCCTCAAAGAGAATTAGCCTTTGAACCTGGAAGTTATCCAATTGGTAAATGTCAAAGGAAGACACAGCTCTAGTTCTGTTCTGAATATGTGGCTTGGAACTCTCTCCTGGATGTCCCAGGAAGGGAAGAGGACTTCCTCTCACTTCCTGGCCTACCCCTTTCTCAGTCCTTCACCCTCCACAGCTATGGCAGCTGTTCATCCATCGCTAAAGTGATTACATTAAATACATTCTCTAGATAAGCCATAACCTGGACCTATAGCCCTTAGATGCCTCTTTTTATAAAATATAAATTCCTTGATGGTAGCAATTCTTCATTCCTTATATTTGAATATCCAGGGTTAGCAACATGTTCAACATAGTGAGGACACTTAATAGACATTGGTTGATTGATTTATTTTGCTAAGATGTTTCTTTCCCTGCATATAAGATACTGAACAGATGGACTTTTCAGGAGGGGGTACATCAGATGTTTGTAGTTCCTAGGTTCCTCAGTCAGAGCTAATCGGAAGGAATAAAGGAAAAACTACATCGTTCTCAAAATCATCTAGGTGGTATGGTGGACAGAATGCAGTCTTGAGTTAGGGGGATCTGAGTTCAAAGCCAATCTCAGAAACTTGATAAATGTGCAATCCTGGGCAGATCATTTAACTTCTATGTGCCTCAGTTTCCTCAACTAGAAAATTGGGATAATAATAGGACCTACTTCATGGGGTTGTTGTGAGAATTAAGTGAGATAATGTTTGTACAGCTTTCAGCACAGTTCCTGGCACATCAAAGGTATTTATTAAATGTTTTTTCCTTTTACTCCCCCAGCTCCCCTTAAAAAAAAAAAGATGACCACCACCAGAAGGATTAACCCAAGCCATGAAGTGTATTGCCAAAATATCTGGACGTCAAGAGAGTTGCTTGAAAAAATATATGTCA
This sequence comes from Petaurus breviceps papuanus, assembly GCF_028583685.1. Taxonomy (NCBI): domain Eukaryota; kingdom Metazoa; phylum Chordata; class Mammalia; order Diprotodontia; family Petauridae; genus Petaurus; species Petaurus breviceps. Next base: position 7,868,003 of record NW_027187353.1, on the reverse strand, counting down.
AAGTGAAGGTGAAATGGTGTTCAACGATCCTACAAAATGTCTCATGTTTTAAGCAACATCCTCCCAGGAGAATAAAAGTTACAGATTACTGTTCCAATTCTAAGTCTTTGTGAATGCATGCCTATAAGTGTTGCTGTCATTGTCATCATTGTTGTCATGGTTGTTTAAGCATTACTTAAATAGGAAGATGATAAATTGCAGCACAATGCTTAATACTACATTGTACAATGAGTGACTTTCTTATCCCTTCAGGGGAGATCCTAGACTTGGACCATACTACCACTTTAATTATTTTCTTCTAGGACTCAGAATTGGGGAAGGGGAGCCAGAGAGAGTAAGAAAAAGAGACTGAAGCTGCCAGCCGGAGGGACTCCAGATCAGCAGTAGCTGTGGCCATTTCCAGATTTATCAACACATAGATGCAAAGAACAAAGTGAGAAGTCAGTGCAGTCTGGACTTTGGGACCCAGTAAGTGGGAGTGCATGGCTTTTTCCCCCAGGGCGAGAAGCCGCTGAGAGCTGGCACAGCCAGCCAGCACCACGTGGCAGCCTCAGCACCTGGCCTGCAGAGTATAGGGGGACCAAGCAACCAGTCTGAGGGGTAATTGCTCTTGCTTTAATCTTCTTGGATCTGGATTGAAGTCTAGAGTGGAGGTCCTGTGGTGTGTGTCCAGCTTGCCAGAGTGTGTGGAGACCTCAGAGAGCGCACCCATCTAATACCTCTGGCAGCTGAGAAAACCCCAGTGTTTGGGACAAAAGCTCCCCTGTCTGGTGGCAGAGTCCTACTGTGGCAAAAAGCCCAGGGGTCAAGTGACTGAGGGGCAACATGACCAGGCAAAGGAAACAAAGCAAACAGAAGATTCCAATATTAGACTCCTATTTTGGGGACAAAAAGGAGCAAAGCATGGAACAGGAGGAAGACAGTGAAGTCAGAACTCCTGCACCAGAAGCTTCAAAGGAAAATACCAGCTGGTTACAGGCCACAGAGGATCTTAAGAAGCAGATAAGAGAAGTGGAGGAAAAATTGGGAAGAGAAATGAGAACAATGCAAGAAAATTATGAAATGACAGTCAACAGCCTGACTGAGGAAAATCAAACCTTAAAAAATAGACTAACTCAAATGGCAAAAGAGGTTCAAAAAGACAAGGAGGAGAAGAATGCCTTAAAGCTGAATTTGCCAGATGGAAAAAGAATCTCAAAAGCTCACTGAGGAGAATCATTGCTTCTGAATTAGATTGGACCAAATGGAAGCTAATGACTATGAGAAATCAAGATGCTGTTAAACAGATCCAAACAAATGAAAGAATAGAAGGCAATGTGAAATATCTCATGGGGAAAACCACTGACCTGGAAAATAGATCCAGGAGAGATAATTTAACCTAGAAATCATCCTCCAGGAAGTTCTCAAAGAAAACTGCCCTGATGCTTTAGAACCAGAGGGCAAAATAGAGGTTGAAAGAATACACCAATCACCTCCTGAAAAAGATCCCAAAAAGAAAACTCCTAGGAATATTATATCTGGGTTCTGGAATTCCCAGATTAAGGAGAGAATATTACAAGCAGCCAGGAAGAAACAAATTGAATATTGTGGAAAAACAATCAGGATAACCCAGGATCTAGCAGCTTCTACACTGAGGGATCAAAGGGCTTGGAATATGATATTCCGGAGGTCCAAGAATCTGAGATTAAAACCAAGAGTCACCTACCCAGCAAAACTGAATATCATGTTTCAGGGGGAAAATATGGTCATTCAGTGGAATAGAAGACTTTCAAGCATTCTTGCTGAAAAAAATAGAGTTGAATAGAAAATTTGACATTCAGATACAAGAAGCAAGAGAAGCATGAGAGGGTAAACAGGGAAAAGAAATCATAAGGAACTTATCAAAGTTGAACTATTAACATTCCTACATGGAAAAACAATAATTGTAACTTATGAAACTTTTCTCAGTAGTTCAAGGGGATATATATATATATATATATATATATATATATATATATATACATATATATGACTATATGTGAGGTTATATGGGCATATGAATACATATGTGAATGTGTGTATATATGTTTACAGGTATACATAGATAGAGGGCACAGGACCAATTTAACAGGCAGGAATGATACTTAAAAGGTGAAATTAAGAGGTGAGAGAGGAATATAATGAGAGGAGATGGGGAGAGACAGAATGGGGTAAACTATCATATAGAAGAGGCAAGGGAAAATGGTTACAATGGAGGGGAAGAATAGGAAGGCAAAAAGGAATGGGTCAACCTTATTCCCATTGAATTTGTCTTGAGGAGGGAATGAAATACACACTAAATAGGGTATCTCACCCTCCAGGAGAGTAGGGGGGAAGGGGTGGGAGAGGGCGGATGATGGAAGGGGGGATGATGGAAGGGATGGCAGGCTGGGGAGGAGGGAAGTTGGAAGCACCCAGTTTTGAAAAGGGATGGGATCAAAGTAGAGAATAGAACAAGTGGGAGGTAGGATAGGATGGAGGGAAATATAGTCAGTCTTTTACAATATATCTACCATGTTATTGTTTTGCATTAGCCACACATGTACAACCTATACTGAACTGCTTATCTCCCAATAAGGGTGGGTGACAAGGGAGGAAGGGAATGATTCTGGAATTCAAAGTTTTAAAATCGAATATATGTATATATACATATATATACTGTTATTAATACTATTTTACATGTAATTAGAAAATAAGATATACAGGCATTGGGGCATAGAGATCCACTGGAAAAGTTGAAAGGGGTATGGGAGAAAATATGGGAAAGAGCAGATTGGAAAAGGGGATACCCTGTGGGACTCCTATTTGGGGGCAGTGGGTAGGGGAAAAATGAGGAGAAAATTTGTAACTCAAAATCTGGCGGAAATGAATGATGTAAATCAGAAGTTAATAAAGCATTTGAAAAATTAAAAAAAGAGAGACTGATCATTCTCTTTACAAGTCAGGCTCACCAGAACAATCTAGGCAAGCCTAGAACTAGGGTTCACCTTCATGACATGGGTGGCCCTGACTCCTGGGCCAATATGATCTCTTGTTACATACATACATACACACACATACATCCATACACACAGTTATATAAGTATTTTGGCATGCGTGGAACCTTTCCTTTTATCTTTGACCTGTTTGTGGTATCCATCAATTATGAGGGTCAAAGAATGTGTACAGTTTAGTAATTTTTCTAATATAATACTAAATTCTTTTCAAGAATTATTGCACTAAATTCACAGTTCTGCAAACATCAAATATGTTGTTATGTCTCTCCTCCTATAGCTCCTCTAAAGCTTGCCACTTTTTTCTTTTACAATCTTTGCCAATATGATGAGTGTGGAATGAAATCTTAGAGATGTTATGATTTGCATTTATTTTATTCTTGAGGTTCACAGTGGTTGATAACTTGGATTTGTTCTTTTTAACTTGCCCATTCATCTCCTATTTACATATATTTATACCGATTTCTTGCTTACATCAGGTAAATTAATCACATATTTGCTATAAAAATTTTTTTTCTCACTTAGTAGTTTCTGTTCTTATCTTGTCTGCATTGATTTTATTTGTGCATATTCTTTTTTTTTCATTTTAATTGGTAGAAATTATCAGCTTTAAATATTATCATTTCTGTCTCTAGTTTGGTTAAGAATGCTTTCCAATCCTTAGTTTTACAAAGTACCTTAGTCCTGTTCTCTTCTTACTATGGTGTGACCTTAGATCATGTATCCACTTGGAACTTATTGTGGCATATGGTTTAAGATAATGTTAACAGTTTAATTTCTGCCCAACTGCTTTACAGTTTTCCCAGGAATTATTCACAAATATGGAGTCCCAATCATATTGAACACTATTTTATATGAATATTGACTTTTATTCAACATTGTACTACTTAGTTAGACAAAATACTTTGCTCATAAAAATATGCTAAATGAGACAGTAGATCAATAGAATTGCCAGTTGCCCCTCATCTATCAGGAGAATATCTATCTACTGAAAGACATTCAATGAAAATGTTACATGTCTGTGAGTATATATATATAAAAGGGTACTAATAAGACACATTACCTTTCTAGGCCATGAAGGAAACTGGAAGACTGGGATTTGGGGGATAGAACCCAAAAAGAAGACACAGCTGCAGTGGCTACCAACAAATTTACAGGGGAAAGGCAATCCAGAACGAACATCAGTCTAGACATATGTCTGAGTCCTTAAGTAAAATCTGTCCAGATGAATCACAGATGAAAACATTATTGAATGTCAGAGTCGAAAAGGATAGAAGGGACCATACAATCCTTTATAGTGTTATAATCCTCTTAATTTGACAAATAAGGAAACTGAGTTCCAAAGAGATAAAGTGATTTTTAAGGTCATACCAATAGTGTCATATTCCAGGGCTAAAATCCATTTCTCCAGTCACTCAGGCTAGGGCTCTTTTATTTAAAAAAAATTAATTTTTATTGCTATCTTTTGTTTTCCTATCATCTAAATTTCCCTCTATATTCTTCTTCCTCTCCCCTCCCAGACAGCTATCTCATGTAATAATCAATATTTTTTTAAAGCAATCAAGGTTAAGTAACTTGCTGAAGTTTACACAGTCAGTTATTTCTGGGTGTGGTGCTAAGTATCTGAGCCCGGATTTGATCTCCAGATCATCCCGACACTGGAGCCGGTGCTCTTACTCACTGAGCCACCTGGCCACCCAATAGTCAATATTTTTAAAAGAAAGAGTCATCAAAAAAATATTCAGCAAAACTGAAAAAAATATGAAAACATATGCAGTGTTCCACATGCATGGACCTCCCTCTTCTGCAAAGGAGGATGGGAAAGTGTCTTCTCATATCACTCCTTTGGGGCTAGGTTTGTTCTTCATAGTTTTGCAATGTTCACTTTCAATTTTTTGTGGTCATTGTTCATTACATTATATTGTAGTAGTAATTGTGGATATTGCTTTCCTGGCTCTGACTGCTTCATGCTGTATCAGTTAGCATGTTTTCTATATTCATTATCATCATCATTTTTATAGCATGGTAATACTCCATTACATTCCTGTAACACAGTTGGTTTAGCCATTTCCCAAATGATGGCCCTCTACTTTATTTCTAGTTCTTTACTATTGTAGAAAGTACTACTATAAACTGCTATAAACATTTCTATATAAGGACTTTATTTTTATTAATGACATCCTTTGGGTGTGGCTAGTAGTGGAATCTCTGAGTCAAAAGTACATATGTTTTAATTAATTTATTTGCATAATTTGAAATTTCTTCCAAAATGACTGAACTAATTCACAGCTCCACCAACAATGCTATAATATGCCTTTTTTCCTAGAATCACCACCTCCATCATTGACTATTCCCACATTTTGTCCCCTTTGCCAATTACATGGATATGAGGTAAATCTTCAGAACTGTGGTGCTTTGTATTTTATTATTAGTGATTTGGAGCATCTTTCATATGGTTATTAATAGTTTGGAATACTTTTGAGAATAGGTTTTTCATATTTTTGATGTACATATACATACATATGAATAATTACATGCATATATGTATGCATATCATTTGGGACAATTATATATATATACATATATAGTATGCCAAATTCTTATCTGAGAAATTTAAAATAGATTTTTTTCCGAATTCATGACTCTAATGAAAATTTTATCAGAAGAATTCATAGGACCAAAATATAAAAACATAAATAAAATAAATCTGATATAGGAAATGCAACCAACACAAATAAGCTTACTTCATATCCCGAAGAAATACCTCAGCTCCTCCCAGTAGCTAGGAAAACAAATGAGCAAAGCCTCCAACTGGCGTTGTCATAAGACAGGAGAAAAGGTATTTAGTTTGTCTCAAATACTCCTTTGAAATAAGTATCCCTGTACAATACCTCTACTTTATTCATTCTAACAGAGAGAAATAGTGATATTGGGCAATTGACAAGGATAGATTTCACCCCAACCTTTTGTTCCCACTCTTCATTCCAACTCTAATTCTTCTTTGTTCCACCATGTCATCCTTAGAATGGAAAGCAATATGTCTCAAATTGACAACTTGGGACATCTCTTTCAGATCTAAAATTCCCTGATTCTAGGATATACAGAATTGGTCTTTACCAGAACTTTACCTTTGTTCTCTAAGCTTATTTGTGTTACAACTCCCATCTTCTCTAGGAAATGAAGCAGGTGATTCAAGCAGTTAAGATTTAAAAATAAGACACTTCTAAATGCTCTAAATTATTATTAATTAGAGAAATTCAAATTAAAACAACCTCCATATACCATATTATACCTATCAGATTGACTAAAATGGTTGAAGAGGAAAGCAACAAATGTTATGGGGATATGGGGAAAAAATGGGATACTAATTCATTGTTGGTGGGATTGTGAATTGTTCCAACCATTTTGTAAAGCAATCTGGAATTGTATCCAAAGAGTTATTGAATTGTTTATATCCTTTGACCCAGCAACACCACTACTAGTTCTGTTTCCAAAAATGATTAGGGAAAAAGGAAAAGAACTTCTATGTCCCAAAATATTTATAGCAGCCTCTCTTTGTGTGGCAAAGATCTAGGAACTTTGGGGATGCCCATCAATTGGAAAATTCCTGACCAAGTTGTGGTATATGACTGTGATGGAATACTACTGTTCTAGAGAAATAATGAACTCAGTGATCTCAGAAAAAACATGGATAGACTTGCATGAAATAATGAAGACCAAAGTAAGTAGAACTGAGAACATTGCATATAGTAAATAGCAATATTGCTTTAAGAATAACTTTGAGTAAATAAGTCATTTTGACTATTATAAATACCCAAATTAATTACAAATGACACTATCTGCATCCAGGGGAAGAAATGATAAATAGCTATATAAATGAAATGATTTTACATAGTATAAATACTTTTGTCTAATGGGGGAGAAAAAAAGAAATGTACATGATAACATACATTTAAAATGAATGGTGCACATAATAGATTTATAATTTCATGCACTATCATCTTTTTTCATAATATGTTATGGAAATGCTTGTTTTATTTCAATATTTTTTTAAAAGCTACCTCAGATGTTCTAGCACCTTGTGGGTTACAGACTATGATGTGATGGTGATAATATAGACAAGGGATTTACTAAAACCAAGGAAATAAGCATCAAACGGAAGCTGAGAGATTTCTTGCCAGTGCTCTGCAGTGTGGGTAATCTGCCTTCAAACAACTGAGAATTTGTCTATGAGAATTTATTCCAGTAAGACAATCATTTGTAAGAGAATGTTACCCCACCCAATTCACCATACTTATGATCCAAGTCTTAAGAGCTCAGCAACTTAAGTCCTCCCCAAAATTGCCATCCCTCTGCCTTAGTACCATCACTAGATGGTATTGTCCTCATTAAAATTGTACATTCAAGTTTTAAAGTTTCAAAAATTAAAAAAAAAGAAATGACAATAGCAAAAAATTAAACTGCAACCCATCATCCTCTTGAGCTCCATAGCTACCACTCTGTTCTGACAGCATCTCTGCCAAGGCTCTCTAACTGCATGAAAATCTCAAATTGTATTGCACTACCATTTCCTGTTGGACAATAAGGTTTCCTACTCCTCCCATTTTCATAGAATTACAGAGGATTTTTTCTGGCTAAAATGGGTGTTGATTTAATAAGCTTGCCTAACAGATGTATCAAATAGAATCATTCTCCTGAAGGTCCCTCCTATATAAAAGACAGAGCCAGATGGTATTTGGGCATGGTACCCATGATTGTGGGATTTCTCTTTACTTTGTGAAGCATCGCCCTGAACCTCTTGTTGGCTGCTCTAAGAGCACAGAAGAGATCTTGGGAAGGGATCCATAGGGTAACAAGAGAGCATGCTGGAAGCAGTGAATGATTTTTATTATACTCAGAAACGCTAAATGTAGTTAACTAAGATGAAAGTCATCACTATAATTACAAATTATCATTTTGGGGGATGATACATACTGCCTGACCTACAACATTCATGCAGTATGAAGAATTTATCAATTCACCTAAAGGCATTGTCATCAGTTTTCTCCTCTCTCTATCTTGCCTCTGCCCTGTCTTTGCCATGAAACAGGAGTAAAGGTTAGTTGAAACAAACACCAGAACATCTTCTCTGCTATTGACCTATGAAGACCACCAACAGGAAACCAAGAACCCTTTCCAAGAACAAAGATATTTGACTATGGCTAGAGGAAATCACAGAGACAGAGAAGAGCTGTGTTGGAAAAGGGAACAAGAAGACAGGACTTGACCTAGACTTCCAGGAATGCCTTTTATTTGAACTATGGCAGGCAGAAAGCCAAGGCATCCATGTCCAAAAGTGCTTGTCTATCCATGTAGTTCAGATACCAGCACCACATGGAGCCAGCTGTGTGACAGAAAAGTGGAAGGAGCTCAGAGAACTTGGAGAATGGCCCATCCTCCTTTTATATCCATCTACAGCCCTGGGTAGTGTAGCTAGTTCTATGTAAGTTTCCAGACTTTGTGTCAATTCATCTATTTGAATGTATGGAATCAATCTTGGGTTCCAAGCATGCTAGACCCATTAATCTTAGTGACACATACCACATTATGCTTTTGGTTACATAAACCTTGGTCTTGAATTCAGGAAAATTCTTGGGATCCTAGATTTAGATTTAGTAGGGACCTTAGAGTTAACATGTTCAAATTTCTCATTTTGAAAATGAGGAAATTGAGCCTCAAAGATAAGTAATTTGCCAAAAGGCACCTAAGTAGTAAATGGTTGAACTGGGATTTTATTCCAGAAGATGCCAAATTCAGTGATCTTCCCATTATATCATGCTCCCTGAAAGTAGGATGTCTTCAAGAGGTCAGATAAAAAGGGTCCTCACAGGATCTTAGATTGGATGTATTCTTAATGGGCTGAGATAAAATTTGTGAAGCACTTAGCACAATGCCTGGAATACAGTAGGTACTTAAATACCCATTCCCTCATTCCTTGCTCTCCCTCCCATGGATTTCATGTATTTGTACTGACTGCAATGTATTCCCTCTTCGAATCCCTCACAACTCAAGCATCACCTTCTTGAAGCCTTTCCTGTTCTCCCCCAGGTCTTAGTGCCCTCCCATCCATGCTTTTTGCATATATTTCACATTTGCTTATTTCTATCCATGTTGTTTCTCCTGATTGAATCTGAGGTCCTCAAGGACTGACACTTTCATTTTTGTCTCTGTATCTCCAGTGCCTGCCATATACTCATTATTTAATAAATATTTGATAGATATAGAAGAGTAGTGGGAATTTATGTCTATTGTTATCTTGGGAGAGGGCAATTCCATGCTATACATTTTCAACCTCCACTAGAATCTTCCTTTTGTTCATTACTACTGTTGATGTACAACTTGTTCATGGCTCCTTCCATTCCAGATTAGCTGTATCCATATAAGTTTTATTATACAACGCGTATCTGATGGCTCATCTGATGCTAGAGGGGCATATAACATAGACAAGACTTGTCTAGTGGCTTAACAACATGTTCATAGTGTTGTCCATAATTCTTTAATTGGTTATATGAGCTTGGGTTTGTCACCTGATCTCATTGGTCCTCAGTTTCCTCATCTGTAAAATTAAGGGATTAGAATAGGTCCCTTTTGGCTCTGAGTCTGATTCCAATTCATCCTAGTATTAAACTGCTGCCTTGATGAAAAGGCTTTGGAAAGATTGAGGGGCGGATTTTTTGACTTATAATTAGCTCATTTCCCCTTTCAATGACCAAAGGGCAATATAGAATACTGAAATGAATGTTTCCTGATTCTCTATGTTAAAACAAGTCTATTGAAGAGGAATAGACTTCTCTTAGTCACTGTCACATAGTTATTTTGCTTTCATTAAACCCTGATTTTTTATGTTCCTTTTCTCATCATTCATTTATTCCTGGATCCTTATTTTATACAAATTAACATTTGTATTAATGAGTATATTATTGGACATCACACACTAGAGTTATATTCCTCTTGAATCTGTGCTATTCCTAAGAATCAAGAAAGACATTGACTCTTTCTCACCACTAGAAAGTCAAAGTATCATGGAGACCTTGAAGTCCAACATTCTTATTTTATTTTATTTTGCTTTTTGGAAGGCAATTGGGGTTGTGACTTGCCCAAGGTCACACGGATAATTTTTTGCGTGTTAAGTGTTTGAGGCCAGATTTGAACTCAGGTCCTCCTGACTCCAAAGCCACTGCTCTATTCACTGCACCATCCAGGCACTCCCAAAACTTTCTTATTTTAAAGTTGAGCAAACTGAGGCCCAAAGGAATTAAGCAACTGGCTCAGGGTAGTTCTGTAGAGAGAAGCTGGATCCCAATCCTGGTGCTCTGAATTCAAATTCAGTGCTTTTTCTACAATACCATGTCACTTTTCTGGGAGTTATAGTTTCTTGTAAAATAGAAGTGTTAACACTCTTAGCACCTACCTCACAGGCCAACTGTAAAGATTAAAAGAGAAAATGAGTGTCCTGTGTTTCACCATCCTTAAAGAACCATGGAAATGTCAGCTGATTTTTACCATGTTAAGAACACTGGTCTCCTGGTTTAAGGGAGGAAGGAGGAGTGAGCTTCTGCCCTGGATACTACTCTTGTAATAGCTTTGCACAGTAGCCCAAAGGGAGCGATTTAGAACCAGAGTCAGGGCTTGGCTGCATTCACTTCTCTCTTTAACAATTCTCCAAGAAGGGTAGCTGCTACCAGTTGCTAAAAAGTATATGAAAATCCTTTCCAAATTTCTCAGGACCCTTGTGTTACTCAGCAATAGGACTTAAGCTGGGCCTGTGCCTGTTTGAAGTACATGCCATACATGTACCCAATATGTATATATATATACATATATACATGTATATATATATATATATATATATATATATATATATATATATATATATATTCTGCCATACAACCATGTTCCAAGACTCCAGGGTCTTTCCATTGTGGCGGGGAAGAAAAACACTGTTCTCTGCTTTGGTAGCACTGGCCTGCCAGAGGCAATTATATTCATTAAATTATTCTCATTCTAAGCCTCACTTCTCAGAGAGAGAAAAAATCCGAAGGGACACAACTCCATCCAGTCTTTGAAAATCTCTCTCATTCATGCAAAGTTTACTCACAATTTATTGTTCTCCCAAAGACGATAAGAACCCCACCAAATTAAAACAGTTACAGAGCTCATGTGCAAGTTCACTTAACAGTGCTAATTCATTTAGTGGAGCATTAGTCACTTACAATGGCAGAGAAGAGTGGAGAATCACCCCCTACCAGGATTTGCCTTTCCATCTAATCAAAGTTAGACTCCAGGGATACTTCCATTAACTAAAGTAATCAAAGATGTTTTCATTCTCTTAGGCCAATCATGACTCTAACCATTTAAGGGGAGTTTTTTTCCCCCCACCTTCATGTTTTAAAGGCATTTTCAGAGAGCAGGGGAGAGAGAGTGAGGAAGCATCTTGCAAGATGCTCTGTGAAGCAAGTCATGGTTATTTTTCATAAAAACTCTTCAGTTGGGGGGGTGGAATGCAACAGAATAAACTGAATCCTCTCTGAACTTAAAGAAAATTGGTTCCAATTATATTTGTAGAGCATAAAAGTTGCCAAGAGAAAGGAATGTCTAATTCTTATACTCTGACACAAAACCAAGGTGCTCCTCTCTGAGGACAAAGGTCATAGCCAGAATGTTCCAGCTCTTGATAGGTGACCCTCCCCCAAAACATTTCTGATAGTCAGTTTGGATGAAGTCCTGAAATAAGAGGCTGATCCAATATGTCAGAAACCCCCTGAGCTGAATAGAGCTGGCCTCAAAAATCAACTACGCACTGGTTCCTTGGTGGATCCCAAAAATTCAACTTCCAGACCTGGAGGCATAAACTGCACCAGAAGTACTATTGTTCATTTAACCAGATTGTAATTAAGGACTCATTAAAAAAAACCTACTGCTGATTCATTTTGGGATCCCACAAAGAACTCTGATTTTAACTTAAATTCAAAGAGACACACAATGGGTAGGGTTTAAGTTCTACTTCTTCTATAACTAGTGTCTATGAAAGTAAATGAAACTCTTTGCCAAATGACATAAAACAGCACTAGGGTGAGAGGAAAACCCAGCCTGGTGTCACTGGGACTATCCCAGTGGAGGGACATGGAGTTCTGCTCCCAGGGAAATTTTTGTCTTAGCTGCTAAATGTATTTGGCAGGAGGCTGGATATACTATTTGTCAACCCTAACCCCCAAATGAACTGTGTTATTTTGCTTACCACCTTCCCAACCCCCTATTTTTTCATTTCCTAAACTGGGAGTCTTCAAAATTATTATTACCAAATTTAGAATTGGAATTTAAATGTCTTGGGTCTAGGACAAGGTGATTGAGGAGATTAGTTTTGTTGGCCCACCTTGAAAAAAACAAACCTCTTACTAATCTTATATATTTATACTTGTAATTATTACTGATTGTTTTGTGTTTCATGAATATAATCTATATGTCAAGGACCATGACTTCCTGTATATTCTTTACCAAGCTTAGCTGTTAATTAGCTGTTGATGTATATTTTCAGTAAAGAGGAGAATGATTGTGTTTAAATAAGCCAGAAGGTGGTATTTTTCTCAATAAGAAGGTGGAAGGAGATGCATTGTATTTCTCTCCCCACCAAGGTTGCATATAATCCAAGAAGCAATGTAAGCATTGCTGGCATTCTTCCTTGAGAAAACCCTTTATGATATTGAGAATACTGAGCGTGAGTGTGGAAAGAATGGAGATGTCTACAGCAGAGCAGCTGGGCAACTGCAAAAGCCAAGGCCCAAGAGGATCTTTCTACATGTTAGTTCTTGTGCTGTGCTGGGACTCCTCCTACAGAAGAAGAAAAATAACAGGGCATGTCCAATCTGAGGCCCTCAAGGCATTTTCTATGGGAGTAGCACCATTTGCACATCCTACTTAAGGTCTAGGTAAAGCTGACATACCAAAGAATGGCCTGTGATGAAATAGTACATTCATGTCCAGGAGAAACTGCATAACTGATCAGTGCATTCTGGGGTCACTCACCTTCTTGTAGGGAGTTTATCAGGAAGAGATGGCACATGTCAGATGTTAATCATGGATATGTCCATTCTGTTCAGATCTTTCTGTTAAGAACCCACTGCAAATGAATAAATGAATGAATTTACAAAAAAATTAGGAAAAAAAGATAGAATTTTTTAAAAAGAATCAGCTTACATAAGCAGTTTTAGCCAAGCAGCCTTTTCTCTAAATCATAGGATAAAAGACTTATAGAGATGATCTTAGAGGTCACCTAGCCTGACTTGTTTATTTTACAAATAAGAAAACTGAACTACAAAGAGTTAAATACCACTTGGCTGAGGTCACACAGGTAGTAAATAGTAGAGACAAGTAGAGACAAAATTCAAACCCAGATTCTCTGGTTCCAAATCCATCACTCTTTTCTGCCTACCAATACATGTTTACATGAAAAAGAATAAAATCAAGTGAGAGAGTAAGTCCATGAGTCTGAGTTCAGTTGATATGAATTCAATGTTCTCATTAATCAGGGACTAATTTAGGGATTGGGTGAATACTAAATTCAAACTAGGTCCTTTGAACAGATTTATTCCTACTTTGCACAGCATCTGTCACATAAGTACTTAATAAGTACAATTGCTTACTCCTATTGTTAAACTTCTTGTCAATAGCTTCCAAGTCCAAGAAACCTTTCCTAGACTGGAGGAAGAATAACTGTTTCAGCACAGGAATTACAACTGAACAGATTCCTGAAAACAAAAGCAAACATATGGTGTCCTCATCCCAATTCTCCATGCCTCACCCCTTCCTATGTCCTGGACCTTTGCTATGCCTAGTTATAAAACCACCCTTCTCCCCTCACTGAATAAAAGCTTCTTGAAGGCAGGGCTGTTTTACCTTTATACCTGTATCCCCAGCGTTATTCATGATTCCTGGTGCATCTCACAGATGCTATTGAATTGAGCTCCCCATTTGCCTACTCTTCAGAATCATTTCTCTTTGTCTTTATAATCTTTATAATCTTATTCTTGAGAGCTCCCCATGCTTTAAAATCCCAAGGATGTTAGCCCATGGGATGCTAGCTATGCTCACTCTAAACCTTTTGAAATTTCCTCATCCAAAATCTCATGTGTATATTATATCATATCCAACTTTCCTTTCCTCTGTCACAAATTCAAAGATGTAGTAGTCATTTTTTTTCACTTCCCACAGTGTAAGGTTCCCATCATTTTAACTCCTGGAACAAGTTCTTCCTTGAAGAGTCCACTAATTATAGTAATATATTTTCTTAAAATGAGTTCCTAAGATAGACCACTTCAGCTCTTAAGATGATATAACTGATACTTGTGTGCAACAATTTGTTACCCCTCAAATGGAATCTAACCAATACATTCTTAGTTGTTGGTTAATCAACAGAATTAGGGCTTGATTAAAAGCACCAACTTATTAAGAAAACAAAAAATACAAAAACAGTCTTTCAAATACTTTTTTAATGTGAAATCTCCCATGTCATTTACACAAAACCACAAGATTTTAAAGCAGTTTCCAAATAAAGTTTCTTCCCATAACTCCCTGGACAATATCCCAGGGTCCAAAGGGCCTTAACTCTCACCCTATCCCCTTGAGTTCTCAAAGTTGGCTGGGCAAGTTTTGTGTTGCCCAGTAGGTTATGACCCACCATACTGAGTGGCAAGGCTAGCCATTAAAAAACAATTCTCCCTCAAATGAGGATTGTTTTGGCACATGGAAAAGCCATTCTAGGAAAAACAAGCCAAATAGGCACCTTTCTCCCTAAACAAACTAACCACAGCAGATCTGGATTAGAGCCATCTAGTTACCAAGGTTATTGTGAAAAATCCTTCAACATTTTCAGCACCCCTTCTCCACAGAGCATTTTTCTTCAATCTTTCAGCTTAGTTCTCCAGCACACAGAATTTTTGCCAATATACACTGTTCAAACAATGAAGGAAGGGAGTACAGTGAACTTTCATAATTATCTTAATATAAAGACCATGATTTTAAATTTAAGAAAGTCTTATCCAACCTTTATTGATTTGGTTGCTTGAATTAGGATTAACTTAGTATGAACTTAGTTTGCCTTATAAATCCTCACAATTTTAGCAATTTTTAAATTACAAATATCTGGGACAGTAGTCAATGTGTTTGTCTATACATGCCAAACATCTGGGTGAAAGCTGAAAGATTCCTTAATTTTTGGTTCTGTTTTCAGAAGAGATATTTTTAAAAATTCAGATGTTTTGCCTATATAAGACCCTGTATCTGTTTTCATCTAGATATTTAGTACCCTGTAGACACAAAACTGACTGAAATAAGGATTATAATCTTCACATTAAACAGGACCAAAAAGTTCTTCCCACACCACTCCTTTTTTACTCCCAATGTGGACAGAGGGCATTTGTAGGATAATATTAGACAAAGTGATATACATTGAAATGTATGCATCCTTATAATATGTCCCCTCTGTGAAAGTTCAGAGAACTGGAAAAAAATACATTTTTCACACTGTAGAAGGAATGAAATATCTCTTTGTGGAAGTATATTTGAGATGAAAGGGTAGATAAAAACAAAATATAAAGACAGGTTGAATTTATGATTAATTAAACTCCATATTTTTGTTTATTTTTTCCAATGGGTTGATTCTCTAAGGAAAGTAACAGACTTTTTTCTATATGAAAACACATTATCAATGTCATTAATGAGATAAATGAATCTTTATGATCAAGATATGATCAAGAAATGATCAAGAAATCTTTATGATCAAAATATGATCAAGAAATGATCAAGATATGACTCATAGTGACGAATGTTGTAAAGAGTAAAAATACTATTGTTTCTTTGACATTTGTCTTGCAGAAGAAACATTTAAGGGAATAATGTTTAAGAATTGAGAAGTAAACCCCATGAAAAGAGAACAAACTAAATTATCTGTATGACCTTGCAGATAGAGTCTAGGGTTCAAGGGAGGGGGGAAAATTACTATGCCATGAATTTTGACAAGTTAAAAACAAAATAACAAAGAGGTGGGTGAGGGAGCAAAGCAGAAAGTAATAAAGACTGAAATTTTACATAAAAGAATACTTCAGAAGTTTAAAAAATTATGAAAACAATAAAAACAAGCTAACAGGACCTGTGTAGTATATGGAATTGAGAGGTAGTATAAGAATACATTTATGTTCAGAGACTAGGATTTCATTGATACAAGCAAATTGTATACAAATTGATACAAGCTCCATTCTTTGAGCTAATAAAAAATATGATGGGAAATGGGTGGGAAAGCAAACTTTTAAATTACAATTTTGAAAATAAAGAGATTTAACTCGCCTAAAAAAGAATAAAAGTTCCACATTGGATTAGAAAAAAAAAGCAACATATGTTGCCACCTAAAACATAGGCACACACACAGATTTAAGCTGAGGTGCTACAGTAACATTCATTATACATAAGATAAGCAAAAGTTGCAATTATTATTTATATCTAGAGACAAACAGAAAAATTTCTTTAAAATACAATGGAAAAGAGAACAGTATCAATATTCAATGTGTATTTGCTGAAAAACATAGCAACTAAATACTTTGAAAAATAAGTTAAGGGTTGGCTCGGTGGTGCCGTGAATAGAGCACTGGCCCTGGAGTCAGGAGGACCCAAGTTCAAATCCAGCCTCAGACACATAACACTTACTAGCCATGTGACCTTGGACAAGTCACTTAACTCCAATTGCCCTGCCCTTCCCCCTCCAAAAAGCAAAAAAAAAAGAAGCTAAATGAAATGTAAAAAGATTCACATAGTAAAACACTAGTAAAAGTAGAATTGTATATTCTTTCTTCAGAATTTGACAAATTGGACAAAAATAAATAAGTAGAAAGTAACAGATTTGAACAGAATGCTGAAAGTTAGATTTGATAAGCAAAGATAAAATTGAATAGGAATCTGTTTATACATATTTTCAGGGTACTTGCATTGTTTATAAAAATTAATAATGTTGTCGAGCATAAAGCAATCACAAATAAATAACAGCAGATCTTGAACACATATTTTACCAATCATAATGCAATAAACATATGTAGCAGCAACCGCATTGGTATGCCCAGGATAGCTACTAGCACAGGTTCTTAGATTTGCTTTACTAGGAAAGATAGCTATTTAAGGGGTCAGCAATCTTTTTAAATTACATTCACTAGTTCAGGGGAAAAGTCAGCACCCTGAACTTCAGAGAAAATACAAACAGAAAATACAAGCACAGAAATAAAGACCAACAGACAGGGCTTCTGACTAGCTGAGAAATTAGCAGAGATCAATAGATAGTTCAATTGTCTGACCAAAGCAATATATACATAGTTACCAGAGAGAAAAGCACCAACATCTCAATTTTTCAAAACTGGGGGGACTCCTTAATGGCTACCCAGAATCTCCTCTGGTCAAATCACAAGAATACTCTTCCAATGAGTGAGACCCAAAGAAAAATGCTAATTTCAGAATATATATATATACCTTTTTTTAGAGCCACAGGGCATCACAACCCCCATGACTTGGTACCTAACCAGAAATTAACAAAAGATGTGAAGGCCTTCCTATAAGCAAGCCGCCCCTAAACAAGCTTCCCTTAATAGACTCCACATGAGGCCTATTAATGGGTGGGGATGATCTTATATCCCATTAACATTACAACATAATAATCAATAAGAGAAATAGAAACCCAAATGCAGAATTAAATTGAGAGTAAGGGGGAAAAAAAACAATGCGAAAAGGTAAGTGGATCAAAGACCAAGTTATAGAAACAACAAAAATTATATTAAAGATCATGACAAAAGCTATATAACATGCCACTATTTATGGAATGTTGCTAAAGCAGCCTCAAGAGGCAAATTTATATCTTTGAACATTTATATTAATATGATTTTTAAAAAGCAGTGGTGAACTAACTCAAAGTGTTTTAAAAATTGAAAATCTAAAAATTAATATCCCCAAACAAGCATAAAGAAAGGACATTTTGTAATTTTAAGGAGAAGGAAATAAAATTGTAAAAAAATTCATTGAAACTAATAAAAAACAATTTTGTAAGACAATAAATTTTGATATAAAAGAGAGATAAGGGAAGGAGAGAGTGGGGAGGGAGGAAAAGAGACAGAGATAGAGAGAACTAATAGAAACAAAAATGAGAAGGAAAAAATCACAACTAATAGAGAGGATGTAAAGAAAAGGGCCAGGAACCATTGTAGAGCAGAATGTGCAAAGCACTGTACTAAGTAAAAAGTAAAAAAGCAATATATATCTTGGTTTCAAGGAACTCACATTCTAATGGAGGTTATATACAGTTACTAAAATTGTAAAAAAAAAAAACACGACTGTAACAGACAATACTAAAATAATAAAATAGGAAATGGATGTCCTAAATTACTTAATCTCATGGGGTTTTTTTTGGGGGGGGGAGCGTGTTTAAAAAAAAATAAACTTCCATCATGTCATGAATAAGTTCTTATTGGGCAGGGGTCTGGAGGACGAGTGCTTTATCAGAAAGATTTAAAATGAATTCTATCATATATTTAAAGAACAAATTATTCCCATATTTTCTGTGTGTGGTTGTTGTTTTTTTTAAATAGAGAAAGAAGACATTTTATCAGACCCTTTCTATGAGATAGATATCCTGTTACATCCAATTCAGGAAAAGATAAAATATAAAAAACTGTAGATCAATATCACTAATGAATATTGATGCAACAAAATCAAATACAATACTGGCAAAAAAGACCATGGAGATGTTTTCCAAAAATTATTTTTTTTAACTAAATTGAATTTCATTCTAGAAATGTAAAAATGGTTCAATGTTAGGGCAGTAATTATCAGTAATAAATTACATCAATAACAAAAACAACAGAAAGCATATGATTATGTGAATAAATGAAAAACTCCACTAAAATACAGCACTTATGTTTTTTAAAAAAACACTGAAAACGGATAAGAATAAAAAGACTTTTTAATATAAAAAACTGTATAAAAACAAGAGCTAGAATTATTGTGATATCAAAATGCAAAAAAACACTATTCCAATAATATCAAAGTGAAATACATACCCACACACATACATATATATATACACACATATATACATATGTATATGTGTGTATATATGTATGTATATGCACTCACAAAAAAATGAAATATTTGGAACTGAAGGGGACTCCAGTTTACAATAATGGCACCTCCAGAAAAACAATACAAAACAACAAAAATACCATTCCCAGAGTTTCATTGAATTGTTCTTTCTGGGATGCATTCAAGCTCCTGGTTAAGCAGAAAAAAAAATCAGTTTCTGGGTCCATTGGTCTTCAGGAAAAGTGAGAGATTTTTTCAAAAAAAAAAAAGTTACAAGGGGTAGCTAGGTGGCACAGTGAATAGAGCATTGGCCCTGGAGTCAGGTGGAGCTGAGTTCAAATTTGACCTCAGACACTTAACACTTACTAGCTGTGTGACCTTGAACAAGTCACTTAACCCCAATTTCCCTGCCTTCCCCCATCCAAAAAGACAAAAAAATGCTACTGCAAGAAAACACAGAAAAAATAATACTGCCTCAAATTCTTCATATGTATAATACTCAACTGCTCTGGTGACACTTTCCTAACTACTCCTCCTCTCATTGATAGGACAGATCCCCATAGGCAGCTAGGAGTGCTCTCTTGGGGCTCTAGGGCTAATTTTAAGGAGTTAGGTCCCTAATACCCTCACTCATGAGCCCACATTGATGTATTACACACTAACAAGCCTGACAACTTGCTTTTTAGCAAAAGTATTTACTAAAAAATATTGCAAGAACAATAGTTATGTAAACATTTCCTCAAATAGTCTGTGGCACACTTTACCACAAACGATCTATGGAGAACATGGACACAAACTTAAAATTCAAAAGTAGTGAGTCATAAGTGTAAAGAACAAATGTGGCAAAGGGATAACTTACAATGTGTGGTTCCTAGAAGGCCTGTAGAGTCTTTATGAAGTTCCCTTCAAGTATGGCATTTTGCCTGACCCTGAGTATTGCTGCCTTTGTAGATTCCATAGCTTGTGCTCCTCTCCAGTACAAGAGGTCTTGCTGTCCTGAATCGTCCTTTATTTGGGTCACTATTGCTCCTGGATAGGTATGTTGTCTTCTGTTGGCCTGACCTCTGATCTCTGCAGGATGAACTGGCACTAGTCCAAATTTGATGAACAAATGAGAAGGGGAGAGGGAGGGAGGGGGGAGGGAAGAAGAGGGGGGGGAAGGGAGAGAGGGAGGGAAGGAGAAAGAAGGAGGGAGGGAGAGGAGAGATGGAAAGAGACAGAAACAGAAACCTAGAAAAGGAGAATGACAGAGACACGAAGAATCTCCTCCATCATTGCAAGAGAAAATTCCTCTTGACCTCATTCTAACTCTTGAACTCTCATCTCACCAGTTAGAAACTACTCCACCACCATTTTTGTTCAGTCTTTGCCGGGGCCTTGTTGAAATTTCTTTAGCTATTTAGAGCCTCCAGAGATGTATTTTGCTTGATAGGTTCAACATTATCAGCTGTTCTCATCTCGACCCTATCAAAGAAGTTGATTAGGTTTCTCAGAAAGAGAACACCACATACAGATCATCTTGTTAACACATTGAAAACTTCTTCAAACTCTTACATTGATTTATTGAATTGAAGGATATTAACTGCCCCACCAACATATGTATTTTTCAAACTGTAGGATACATAGACATCATCATCATTCTGGACAGTTTTCACAATACAAAGTAAGCACTTTAAAAATGCTTGGTAACTTGACTTGATTCCATGGTAAGATGGGGTGGACTTATCTCATTTATTTTAGTACATCTATTTCTATTTAAATTCATCTGGCTTTGAAAATATGTGTTAGTTCTCTACACAAATTAGTTGTAGAAAAGATCATTATGGAGTAGTGTGACTTCCTTGTAAAGGATGCCTACAGGAATCAACTATAGATTTTGTTCTGAAAAATTTATAGCACTAATCTTGTGTAACTTTTCTGAGACGTATTTCTTTCAATACTGTTTCCTAAGTAAAAACCAGTTCCAGAATTACAAATACATGGAATATGTCTTCACGGTAACCAAATGGGAAAAAGTCAGGTCTACAATCTAATAGTTTTAGGTTGTCCCTTTTAAGTGAGGAGATATATTGGTATCTTCAGAAAAGTCCAACCGCTGGCTTCATGGGGTCCTTTCTCCTGTTCTTTCCACTACTCTCAAGTATCCACTGGGGGCAGATTTGGCATTCAAATACAGTGCTTAGAACCACAATCATGGCTTTAGCCTGTCCAGTAAGTAGCCTGTTAACAAAGACTATGAACACATTTCATAAAAGAAACATTATCTATCAACACCCTTCTGAAAAAGCGTGCAAAACATCTAATCAAGGGAGAAACACAGAATCACTCCCTGTGTAACCTCAAGCAAGTCACTGAATCTCACTGGGCCCGTTTTCTAATCTGCAAAATAGTAGAGGTACCTCTCAGTTCTTGAACTATGAGCCTAGAAACTAAAGCATCATCTTACATCTCAATGAAGGATGGCAAAACAGTGTGAATGGGGCAGTAGGAAAACAGATCCACTGGTAGGATTGTAAATGGTTCAAGTAGCTCTGGAAAGAAATACAGAACTACCTAATAAAGATAACAAAGTCATTCACGGCCTTTGATCCTATTATTTTACTATGGGATGTATACCCTTGAGAGGTTATAGAGATATAAAAAAGAAATCTAAACCAAGATATTCAAGTCTGCATTATTTGTAAAGGCAGAAAGTTATGGGGAAAAAACTAAGTTCCCAACAATGAAGAGAGAGTTGAATAAATGGTGCTCTATGTATCTAATATCATATCATCTTGTCATAAGGAATGAGGAACACAGCTAGTTCAAAGAAATATGAGGAGATCATGGAGTGATGCAGAAAGAAGAAAGTCATTCTAAAAGGACAGTACACACACTTATATAGGTATTGTTAAAAATCTATCTATAGATTACAAGTAGGAAACAGAGGAAGGAAATAAGCATTTGTTTAAAAAACCCATCCTGAGCCGGGAATTGTGCTAAATGCTTAATAAATATATCATGTGATCTTCACAACAACCTTGTGAAGTGCTATTATTATCTTCATTTTATAGATGAAGAAACTGAAGCAAGCAGAGGTTTAATGACTGGCCCACGGTCATATTTTTCATTTTAGTTTTAATGTTTTTATGTTTTTAGGAAGCGTCTGAGGCTTAGACCTTCTTGACTCTAGGGCTAGTGCTCTATTCAGTCATCTCACTGCCCAAATAAGTAAATAAAGAAAACATGAACGATTAAACTCAAATTAAATAAAATAGCTATCACTACTACTTTTCAAAGATTAAATAAAGTGTGTGGGTTTACTGCCTTTTAATAAACATTAAATTTCCTAGGTATATTGTTGGTTTATGTATATGTATATATATATATATATATACAGCTGCATTAATAACAATAATAACAATAAGTAAAAGCTAACATTTATGTAGCACTTACTAAATCCTCTATAATAATCATCTAATTTGATCCTTACCACAACCCTGGGAGTGAGATGTTTTTATTGTCCTTATTTTACAGATGAGGAAACTGAGGCAGACATAAAGTGGCTTGCCCAGGGTCACATAGCTAGTAAGTGTGCCTGAGGTCAGATTTGGATACTATTATCACATACTTATTATGGTATACTCCCTACTCCTATAGCTTCCCCCAAAATAGCCTTACAAAGTAATCACTTAGAAAACAAAACTGTCAAAAATAATTGTCACAAAAGCAAAAAAAATGCCAAAAAGTCACAGCAGGTTTTAATAATCACAATGTTTATGATGGAAAAAAATGCTTATTCCAAAAATAGCACAGAGCTTTTAGTCATTAGGCCAGACCTCATTGAATGGATTTCTCCTTAAATTATTTTCTTTGCAACTTCCTATCTGCTTTCACTACTTTTTTTTACCCTAGCCAATATTTACCATTTGTATATCTTTGTCACAAAGAAGACCCTATGATTTTTACTCATCTTAGGACAGAGAACTCCAGGTTTTACCTGAAAATGATACATCAGATAGTCTTTGAAAGTCATTTGGGCACATAATTCCCCTGGTTTCTTCATGTATTGAGTCAGTCAATTAAAAATAAATTTTAATACCTACTATATACAGTGTAACGCCCTTTCCATTATGGCAGTTTAGAAAAACAATGACATTATCTCTCTTTAAGAATGTATTAGCATCAAATTAGGGTTCCATTCACCAATATATGTGATCAAAGGCTCTAAAAAGTTTCCAAAGGAAGGAAAGCAAACTATCAATGATCTTATTTTTGAAAAATGCTTCAGAGCTGAGGGGGGAAGAGAGAGACAGAGAAAGAGACAGACGGAGAGACAGACAGATGGGGAGAGAGAGAGACAGAGACAGAGAGACAGACACACAGACAGAGAGAGGAGAGAGAGAGAGAGAGAGAGAGAGAGAGAGAGAGAGAGAGAGAGATTAAAACAATTCTAATGTTTTACCTAACACTCCTCATATTGGCAAAGGTGACAAAAAATTGGAAATGATCCATGATGGCATCTTTTATGGGATGACATGAACATTAATGCATTGTTGGTAGAACTGTGAATTTCCATTCTTGGGGTGAAATTTAGAATGACTAAATAATTTATATCCTTTGACATAGTGATCTCATTGTTGAGTATATGACTCAAAGAGGTTTTTAAAAAACCAGAAAGAGTACATCAGAAAACAAGATATTTGGAGCTACACTTTTGTGAAGACAAAGTACTTGGGGGGGGGGGGGCAGTGACTGCCCATTGACTTAAGAATGACAAAACAAACTGACATGCTCATATAATGGAATGTTATTAGTTAAAAATGGTGAATATGAGAATTTCAGAAAAATATGAACATCTGTATGAATCGATGCATGGTGAAGTAAGCATAGCAAGAAGAAAAAATATAAAAGCCTATGTAACTGGGGATAAATATGTGTCTGATGACCATATCTCTGCCCGTGGTTGATGTCAATCATAAAACAATCTCCTTGCCAGGATCTCCCTTTGAGTCCATTCCTCCTGCTCCATTAGAAATGAGCTAGCCTTCATAAAAATAACTGGTTATTCTTCCCAGCAAGAGTACATCAAACAGAAAAGTACAACTACAAAGTCTCTGACCACACCAGGAAATCCCCTAAGTCTGTGCTTTATGGAAGTAGAAGGAGCTGAGACCTGTACCCAAAGTTTCTGGGATCTTCATCTAAATATTAACCCTCCTAGATATCATGAGTTTAACACTGGTTGATTTTATGCCACAAAAAATAAGAAGAGTCAAACAATATACAGTTGAGAATGTATAGCTATTCACATGGGAAGGGAGTAACTTTATTATGCCAAAGTCAAGAGAATAGAGCTCAGTGAAATGTAGTATATTCAGGGAAAATGAGCAGATGGGGATTGAGGGTAATTTGGAATCAACAAATCTACACTAACCACATTGTTTAGATGGCTCAGCTACCTAGAGATGTGAATCCAGAAGATCATAAGTCATCAACTCTGAGAATTACATGGAACTTGGCACCTTTATGGGGTGGAACGTATAATAGCCAAACGGGGACTTCTCAGAGCCAGGTCTTCTCTGGCAAACAGAATCAAGTCAATGGCTAGCAACTACCTGGTGTTAAAACTATAACTATAAATAGAAAGATCAATAAAAGGAAGATTAAGTATGAGTAACTTAAAAAACAGTAATAATCCTCTCTCCAAAAGATATGCGACCAAAAAGACAGAATGTTGTATTTAATCTGTGACAAGGTCATACTATATAACTTGTTTTTACTTAATTTTTTTATCACAAACAAGGGATGGTTCAGTTTGGATAAAGGCTTTCAGAAATCACTGCAATGTAAAATCAAAAAGCACTAGAAACTTATTTTGTAATTAAATCTTAACAACAAAAAATATGAGCATTTAAAAATCTGATTGTGATGTTAAGACACATAGTATCTACCTAAACTATCTCAAGGACAATTTTATCACAACAAGTCTACCGGGGCCATATAAACACCATACACAAGCAAAGGTGCTGGGAAACTGGAAATCGAATTTGAGAAAGGGTTAGTTAAGGAAGACTTCTTAAGGGAAATTAGTTTTAAATTGGGCCTTCCAGGAAAAGAAGGATTTGGATGAACAGAAAGGAATGAAGGCATTTCAGGTGAGTCAGGTTGAGGGGAATGACCTTTGTCACACAAAAGGAAGACATTGGTATAGTTCCTTTACACTAGATTGGGAGGAAGTAAAGAAAAGGAGAGTGTGCTTACATTTCTATCTTTCCAAGATCCATAATTTCATCCACATAGCCATTATAGCTGCATTTTTAAAAGGGTATATCTTACAGGGAATAGAATGGGGATAGTCCCACCGTATACTCTGCCCTCACTGGATTTTATCTGGAGTGTTGGGTTTACTTCTGGGTGCCATGATTCAAGGACATTGGCCAGCTAAAGAAAATCCAATTGAGTGGTGAAGGTCCTTGAATCCAGATCAGATGAGAACCAGTTGAAGAAACTGGGGAAGTTTTTTTTATTATTATTTCACTTTCTTTTTCTTTTTTTTTTTTTGGAGGTCAATTGGGGTTAAGTGACTTACCTAAAGTCACACAGCTAGTTTTTGTGTTAAGGCCAGATTTGAACTCAGGTTCTCCTGACTCCAAGGCCGGTGCTCTTTTCACTGCACCACCTAGCTGCCCCATGAAACTGGGGAAGTTTTACACTTCAGAAGAGAAGACAACATCAGTCTTCAAGAAGATGAAGGGCTGTCAGTCATACAGAGGAAAGATTAAATTCATTCTTTCTGGTCCCACAGGGAAGACCCAGAAACAATGGGCGGATGTTACAGATTCCAGATGAGGCATACTGTCTGGAAAAAAATGCTAATTAGTGCTGTCCAAAAGAAGAGGTGGTAGCTTCTCCTTCCTTAGAAGTCTTCAAGCAAAGGCTAAAAGAACACTTGTCCGGTATATTATAGTAGAGATTCCTTTCATGCATGTGTTAAACAAGATGGTCCCTGAGGTCCCTTCCAGCTTTTCATTTCTGTGATTCTTTGGCACAAGTCTCTCTGCATTTGTCCTATGTATTCCTTATTCGTAACGTGTTGCAATTTGCTTCACAACTGCCATGTTGGTCTGACTTGCTCTTTGGATGATCGTCAACTTCAATTCTTCAGAGACAATATTGGTGTTCCAATACTTCAGTCATACAATAACCAAAATTCATCGGTTGTTTTTTTTTTCTTTTAATGAACCTTTATTTGGAGGAGAAGTTCAAGGTCGCGGCAAGAACTTCAGAGTGTTGCAAATGCAATCCAGTGGGTTCTCCTCTCCTAAGTCAAATGTGGATCAAGTTCATTGTCCCTTTGCAGTCTCTGCATATAATCTCTATCCTAATGTATGAGTTCTACAATTCTTACCAATTTGGAACTGGAAGGGAATTTGGATACCATCTCATTTACCCTCTTAATTTTACAGGGAAGGAAACTGAGACCCAAACAAGATAAGAATCTTGCCCGTGATCACATAAGCAGGGCCACTAAAGTATTTGAACCCATTGTCTGACTCTAATTTCATTATTCTTTTTACTTCACTATTACCAAGCATTAAAATCACTGTAAGCGTGACCTCAAACAGGCCCAATCATTTAAGTATTGTTTATAGCAGGGACTGGGTTTTTGTCTTTCTTTGAATCCCTAGAGCTTAGCATAGTGCCTGGTATATAGTAAGCACTTAATTAATGCTTTTTGATTGATTCAAAGCTTCAATATGACCAATTTTATTTCATTTCTTTTATATAAAGCAAGTTGATATGGCACTCTAAGGCCAGGCTGATAGAATAACAACATATAGAATAACCAGACAATTTGGGGTTTGAGAGGCAATGTGTAATACAGAAAGCAGTGGCTGATAGCCTGGGTTCAAATTTTACCTCTAGCTATCTGACCATGAGGAAACCACTTTTCTTGCCTTAAATTTCCTTATCAAGATATAAGGACAATACTAGTCATTTATCTTCTCAGTATATTGTAAGGAACATATTTTGTAAACCTAAAGCATACTGCATTAGGCATTACTGCAATTAGGGCCACTAGGTGGCACAGTGGGTAGAGCATTGATCCTGAAGTCTGGAAGAGTCATCTTCCTGAGTTCAAATTCAACTTCAGACATTTCCTGGATGTATGACTGGGCAACTCACTTAACCCTGTTTGCCTCAGTTTCTCATCTATAAAATGAACTAAAGAAGGAAATGGAAAAGCATTCTAGTATACTTGTTAAGAAAAACTCAAATGGGGTCACAAAGAGTCGGACATGAATGAAATGATGGACCAACAGCAAATAACTGCAATTATTTTTTTAAATTTTTTTTCCAGCAACACCCACAGTGGAGGGATTGTTCAAGAAATAAGTGGTAGATTCAGTTCTTGGATTTTATCAATAGAACAATAATAACTGGCTCATTTAGGGAATATATTATATATATATATATATATATACATATGTATATATATTTAAATTACTTTTATATATAAATTATATATCTAATATAAAGCATATTTTTATATATACATATATGTTCATGTAATTCAGGGTAAATTAGCAACAGTTTTGGGACTAGTCTCACTTTTCTATTTATATCCCCAGAATTTAGCAGATGTTAAAAGTTACTTAATGTTAAAAGTACTTGTTAAAAGTACTTAATATGGGGTGGCTAGGTGGTGCAGTGAATAGAGCATTGGCCCTGGAGTCAGGAGGACCTGAGTTCAAATCTGGCCTCAGACACTTGACACAATTACTAGCCATGTGACTTTGGGCAAGTCATTTAACCCCAACTGCCCTCCAAAAAGCAAAAAAAAAAAGTCCTTATTAAATATTTTTAATTCATTCATTCATTTTGAAGATGAAAAGCAGCAGAAAGGGGAAAAATGATTTATTCATGGTGATTCAATATCAAAGGGATTCAAATTCAGTTCTTCTGTCCCCAAATATATTAAAATATCCATACTCCCTGTCAGTAAGTAGAATGTAATATTCAAGGCTGTACCTTGAAAAATAATGCCACACTTACCTGTAAAAGTTCCTTCGCCTTTGTCTTTAGACATTAGAAGGGATTGTTAATACCCTTAGAACTGCTTCATCTTTAAACAATTTTAAAATAAGTCCTCAAATCAAATTTTGGAGTGGCAGAGCCAACAAAAGCTCAAAGTGGGACATTTTTTCAGTCTAAGACAGTAAAAAGGGTTGGCAGAAGAGACCTGTGAAACCAAGTGGAGACCAGTGGCAGGCCTGGGATGAAGCTGTTCTGACAGTAGCAGCAACAAGTTTGGGAGCTCTTAGCCCAAAGACAGCAAAGGGGTCAGAAATTGGTCAGAAGGAGATTATAGGGGACCCTTTGCAGGTACTGGATGTAGCTGATGCTGATTGACAACTGTATTGCATGTATGCAGCTCTGGGTTCTAGGGCAGAGTGTATTTGTGGTCCACCACAAGGTTAGAGTTCCAAGGCATGAGGAGCAGTTGTGCTTCCTGTGACAGGAAAACAATGGATTTGGGCACAGTTCCAGGGCCAAGAGGAGCACTAGCACTTGTGGCTGCAAGAGAACTTGAATCCATCCTGGGTACAGATCAGAGGACAGACTATGGAAGCAATGACCACACCTCTCCCTGGATAATACTACCTTGGAAGCACTGAAAACTCACAGACCACTCCCTGCCCCACCCAGAACTAAATCTGAAAACAGAAGTGAGAAAACCCTGAAGCTTGGGACAGTGCCTCCCCAATCCCAGCTGCACAGAGTCCAAAGTCAAGAAATAGGATGGAAAATTAGTAAATAACCAAAAAAAGAACTTGATCATAAAAATCTACAGAAGCATGGAAGTTGTTGTTGTTTAGTAATTTCAGATTCTTCATGAAAGACACTAGAGTGTTTGTTATTTCCTTCTCCAGCTCACTTAATAGATGAGGAACTGAGGCAAACTGGGCCAGGGCAAAATAGTGTCTGAGGCTGGATTTAAATTCAGGTCTTTCTGACTCCAAGCTTGGTGCTCTATCTACTGTGCCACCTAACTGCCCTGTGGCAGGGAAGATCAAAACACAAATTCAAAAGAAGACAATAACACAAAACAGCCACAAAGAAAGCCTCAAAGAAAAATTAAATTTAGACCCATGCCCAACAAGAATTCCTGTGGGAAAAAATTAAAGAAAGAGATAAGAGTGGTGGAAGAAGAATTAGAAAAAAGAAATGAGAGTAATGGAAGAAAGTTGTTTTTTGAGGAAAGGATTAACAGTTTGGCAAAAGAGGCACAAAAAATTTCTAAAGAAAATAACACCTTAAAAACAGAATTGGCCTAATG
The DNA here is from genome assembly GCF_028583685.1 of Petaurus breviceps papuanus. Taxonomy (NCBI): domain Eukaryota; kingdom Metazoa; phylum Chordata; class Mammalia; order Diprotodontia; family Petauridae; genus Petaurus; species Petaurus breviceps. The sequence goes on along the minus strand of NW_027187353.1, from coordinate 7,838,522 downwards.
GTAAGAGACACAAAAATCCGCTGAAGAAAAGAAATCCTTACAAAGCAGAATTAGCTAAATAGAAAAACAGATACAAAAATTCACTGAAGGAAATGTCCTTAAAAATTAGAATTGGTCAACTAGAAGCTAATGACTCCATGAGACATTAAGAAAAAGTAAAATGAAATCAAAAGAATTAAAAAAGAGAAGATAACATGGAGTATCTCCTTATAAAAAGCTGATCTAGAAAACAGATTGAGGAGAGACCAAGTAAGAATTATTGGACTATCTGAATGCCAAGATTAAAAAAAAAGAGCCTAGAAATCTTATTTTTTTTATTTTTTCCAATTATATGTAAAGATAGTTTTCAACATTCATTTTTAAAATATTTTGAGTTCCAAATTTTTCTTCCTGCCTCCCTCCTCCTCTTTCCAAGACAGCAAGCAATCTCATGATATAGGTTATACATATACAATCACATTAAACATATTTTCATATTAGTCATGCCATGAAAGAAGAATCACAACATAAGGACAAAAACCATGAGAAAGAAAAAAACAAAAAAATGTGAAAATAGTATGCTTCAATCTGCATTCAAACTCTGTAGTTCTTTCTATGGATGGGGATAGAATTTTGCCTCATGAGTCTTTGGAATTAGACATCATATTTCAAGAAATCACAAAGAAAAACTGCCTTGACATCTTAGATCCAGAGAGTAAACTAGAAATTGAAAGAATCTACCAATCACTTCCTGAAAGAGATCCCAAAATGAAAACTCCCAGGAATATTATAATCAAATTCTAGAGCTCCCATGTCAAGGACAAAACAATGGCAAGCAGCCAGAAATAAACCACATAAGAGTTAGTAGCTTGCATGTTAAAGAAGCAGAGAGCATAGAATATGACGTTTTGGAAGGCAAAGGAGTCAGGATTACAACCAAAGATAACCTAACAAGAAAAAATAAAATGAGTTTAATCCCTCAGTGGAGAAATGACCATCTAATGGAATATAGACCTTCCAGGCATTCTTGATGAAAAAAAAAGAACTGAACAGAAAATTTGACATTCAAACACAAGACTCAAGAAAAACATTAAAAAGGTAAGAATGAAAGAATCATCACAATACTCTTGATAAAGTTATACTGTGTACATTTCTATATAGGAAGATGATACCTATAACTCCCAAGAACTTTATCATGAGTAGGTAAATTAGAAGGAGTTTCATAGACAGAAAGTATGAGTGTGAGTGAATAATATTGGACTGATCTGCAAATATATAATAAGGTGAGAAAGACGGATACATTGGGGGAAGGGAGAAGGGAGAGGCAGAATGGGGAAATTTTTTCTCACATAAAAGAGGTAGGTAAAAAAGAGTTTTTATAGTGAATAGGGGAAACTGAGAGGAGAAGGAGGGCAGGTAATGCTTGAGGCTTACTCTCATTGGACTTGGTTCAAAGAGCAAAGAAATACACACACACACACACACACACACTCAGTTGGGTATAGAAATCTATCTTACCCAATAGGGAAATAAGAAGGGATAGGGATAAGAGATATGAGAGGGTGGGGATGATTCTGAGAAAAGGAAGGCAGATTAAGGGGTGGGGGAAGTGTTCAGAAGCAAAACGAACTTTTGAGACAGGAGAGAGAGAGACAGAGACAGACAGAAAGAGACAGACAGAGACAGACAGAGAGAGACAGAAAGAGAGAGAGAGAGAGAGAGAGAGAGAGAGAGAGAGAGAGAGAAAGGGAAATGCACAGTTAGTAATCATAACTGTGAATGTGAATGGGATGAGCTCACCTATAAAATGGAAGAAGATAGCAGAATGGATTTGAAATCAGAATCTAACAATATGCTGTTTACAAGAGACACACTTGAAACAGAAAGACACACACAGTTAAAATAAGGGCTGGAGCAGAATCTATTATTCTTCAACTGAAGTAAAAAAAAAAAAGGAGAGGTAGCAATCATGACCTCAACAAAGCTAAAGCAAAAATAAACTTAGTTAAAAGAGACAATCAGACAAACTACATTTTGCTAAAAGATACCATAGACAATTAAGCAATATCAAAAAATTTATAGCAAGTTTCTCAATAAAGGCTTTATTTCTCAAATGTATAGGGAACTGAGTCAAATTTATAAAAAAAAATAAAAATAAGTCATTCCCCAATTGATAAATTTTCCAAGTATATGAACAGGCAGTTTTCAGAAAAAGAAATCAAAGCTATTTATAGCTATGTGAAAAAATGTTCTATGTCATTATTTATTAGAGAAATGCAAATTAAAATAGCTCTGAGGTGCTGTCTCACACTTATCAAAAGTGACAAATGCTGAAAAGAATGAGGAAAAATAGGTACATTAATAAACTATTGGTGGAGTTTTGAACTAGTCTAACCGTTTTGGAGAACAATTTAGAACAATGTCCAAAGACTTATAAAACTGTGCATACCCTTTGACCCAGTAAAAGCACTACTAGGTCTGTAGCCCAAAGAGATCAAAGGGAAAGGACCTATATGTACAAAAATACTTATAGCAACTCTTTTTGTGGTGTAAAAGAATTGGATGTTGAGGGGATGTTCATCAATTAGGGAATTACTGAACACAAAAATTATTGTGATGGAATAATATTGTGCTATAATAAATGAAGATGGGTGGGTTGTGGTTTCAGAAAAAAAAAACATGGTAAGACTTAAATGAACTGATGCAAAGTGAAGTGCAAAGGACTGAGAGATTATTGTGCACGGTAACAGCAATGTTGTAATGATGATCAACTGTGAAAGACTTGGCTTCTTTTATCAATACAATGATCTAACACAATTCCAAAAGACTCATGATGAAAAACAAATGCTATATACTTCCAGAGAGAGATCCGATAAACTCTGAAAAATAATTTCTTCACTTCATTTTTATGCTTTTTTGTGATCTGGCTAATATGGAAAGGTTTTGCATGATTTCACATTTGATTAATAGATATCTTTTTGCTTGCCTTCTCAGTGAATAAGGGAGGAGTAGAAAGGGGAAAGAAAATTTGAGATTCACTTTTTAAAGAATGCTTAAAGTAAACAAATTTTAAAAGAAAAAAGTTATGAAATACATATTCTGGCTTACCCCCAACTCTATGTCCAAATTTAATTTAAATTTTGGGAGCAGCCTCCTTCTAGTACCTCAAAAGGATTATAGTTCCATATTTTCAGAAATCAATTCTTTATACTTCAATGGACTAATAATCTCAGTGTGGGTACACCCTCCACTGGTGCATATAGCAGTCCACCTTTCCATGATAGCTAGATACAAATGGTTTTTTCTTCTAACCAAGAAAATTAGAACTTGGAAGGCAAAAATATCTAAAATTTCATTTAATTTTCATCTCCTCAGGCATCTAAACTTGGAATAGGAAGGCCTGGGCTAAATACCAATAACAACAAAAACAATAATAACAGCATTTAAATAGTGCTTTAAAGTTTAGAAGTGCTTTTTATACAATATTTTATTTGGTCATCACAATAATCCTGGGAGATAGGTGCTGTTATAATCTCCATTTTACAGATGAGAATACTGAGGCAGACAGAGGTGAATGACTTGTCTAGGGTCACACAGATAGTCAGTGTCTGCTGCTGGATTTGAAATCAGGTTTTCCTGACTTCACATTCAGCACTCCAGTCGCTAAGCCACCTAACTGCCTGTCACTAATTACTTTTGTGACCTTTAACAAATTACTTCAATGTTCCTGAGCTTTAAGACCCTCATGTATGGAATAGTAATAATAACATTTATACAATCTACTTCACAGAATGGTTGGGAAGAAAGAGTCTTGGAAATTGTGAACTGTTGTAAATTGTGAGGTATTACTGGTGACTTCACATCCCATTCTAATTTCTCTGTTATCTGTACTCCTTCAAATTCTTTTCTCTTACATACTTGCCATTTATTGGTCAAGTTCCATTTCTTCCTACTAGCTATTATCACACGTATATAGTATGCCTAGATTGGAAGCTCATGGGGGGGGGGGGGGGCAGATTCTTTATCTTTATGTTCTTTCACCCCTCCCACCAGCTCCTAGGTGACAACTACTCCATTTGAAACAGGGATACATCTGAGGCAATAGCGTGAGTTTCCCATAAGGCTCAGAGCTTTAATAATGGGAATAATTAAAATATCCTGGACTTCAATTCCTAGAAAGCAGTCAGAAAAATAAATGCTTTATTTTTTTAAATACATGTTTTTATCAAGCCTGCTAGCCTTATGCAAAATGAATTTAGAGGATCTTAGAGGTTCACAGCTGAATTGGGATGGGGCCTCAAGCCAAAGGATGTAAACTTATCATTCAGTGTATCCCACATTAAACCCAATGAGTTCTCATGAATTCAGAGTATAATGGGAGGTGGATTATATTTGTGGAAGGCTTGTTCAAGATAATTAAGGATGGAGGATTGAGTAAAGCATGACAAAGATCCATTGAAATTTGGGGGGGGGTTGTTGTTTTAGGTTTCACTGACATTTTAGTGTATCAATTATTTATACCACTGACCTTGCCATAGCCAATTATATTGCTTGTTTTTTTTTTTCTACCAGTAGCACCTGCTCTAATGGGCTAAATTAAGGACTTCCCCCACCCCTTCAAGGTCTAGGCTAGAGTTTGAGAACAGTTTGCTTCTCAGTTCAAACCTTGTTAGCAAGCCAGCAAAGCTGATTCCAAGAACCATTATGCCATTGTGTGTTGAAGTGCCTAGGATGAATACTTACCATAGCTACTTAGCTATTAGAAGACCAGTGCTCGCTGTTGGGACTAGAAACTCATCAGCTTCTGTTGATTGAGGGGTTGGGAGAGGGAAAAGTTAAATGGAAGAGTGAGGATATTCGTGAATTTTTCTGTGGATTTTTTGTAGGAATGTAAAGTACTAGCCAGGCAGTACAGAAAGGAAAATGGTACTTAACTGACTGAAGTTGTGGGGCATCCTACAAAGATCTACAAAGAGATCAATGGAAAAAAGGGTATGACTTACTTGGAAATTAGGTACTAAGCTTTCGACCACTGAACTAAGGTTGGTCAGTAAATTTAAAGACCACTGGGTTGAGAGCAGGACAATGTGAAAAGCCTGCTGATAGAAGGAATATTTTCTTTAGCAGATAGCAACAGGAGAAACAGTCGCATTAGTAGGTGTTTCTAAGCCCATGTGGCTGACCCACAGGACAGACTATCAGCTAATCAGCATAGCTATAAATACCTCAATATAAAAAGCTATAGCAACTTTCTACCTGTATGTAATTGTTCACTGTGAACCCCAGTTTTTTCTCAATACAGGAAATAAGATAGTCAATAATCCTTCACAAGACATGACTTGAATTCGATGTGAGAGACAAGGAAATGCATAAGGCCAGCAGTAAAGATGACCTATGTTTATTTCAAAGATAAGAATTCTGATCCCTGGGCTAAGCTGAAAAATGAGGTCTGAGTTCACAAGTAATAGGTCAAAATCCAAGGGAGTCCACACAAATCAGGAACAGGAAACAGTGGGAGCATCCAAGGCCATACTTTGAAAATGACAATTTGCTTTCCCCAAAGAATCACACTACAGACAGTCGTTTTTCTCAGCCAAAGTCCCTGTAGCCTGGGATCAAACAAATCAGAGCTAAAGACTGAGAAGGCTAAAGACAAATTTCATCTGTTTCACAGGGTTTTTTTTTTTTTGTTTTCCTAGAATGGTTCTGCCATCTACTGTGAGGAAATCGTCTCTTCCTTTTTGATCTATGAAATTCTTTCAGTGCTCAGAGAGAGACCACCAGCCATCTTCTCTCAGACTGGGTTCTGAGCTCATGCTCTGGATATGGTAGAAACCTTTGGCAGGAAGCAGATCAGGGGCCCTGCCTCCTGGTGTCCAGTTGTCTCTCGGTCAGTCTCTGGCCATGTAGTGCGCAGGTGGTGGAAGGAGGAAACATGGCCCCCTGAGGGATGACTCGGCAGCACCAGCCAAAACAAGCTTCTCTGGCCCTGCTTACATCTGTGGGAACATATATGTCTCTCTGGTGAATAGACTAGAGAGGCCAAAGCAGTCGGGGACTCCCTAAGTTATTTGACTCATCATAAAAATGGCCACCCTGGAAATGTGTTGAAGTCTATCATAAAATACCCTACCAGCAAACCCCAGGGTCTTCATGGTTCATTTGTTTTTCTTCCTTCAAAGGGGGAAAGCCATATTATTCTGGCAAATGAGTTTCCTTGCAGGGATGGCTCTTGAAGATGCATAACAAGTCTTGGAGCTACTAATTTCTTTTCCCCACTCTAATTTTCTACAAAAACCCAGTTCATAACCCAATGAGCTTACTTTAAAAAACACACAACGAACCAGCAAAGCCTGGTCCACAAATGTAATGTAAGTAGGAGTTCAAAATCACTCAAAGTCTCTGGGCTGAAGTTATCTACAAATATAGACTAAATTGGGGGGTTTAAACCTGGTCCCCAAGAGGTTTATGGATAGATTTCAGGAGTCTATAAGCTTACATGGGAAAAATTACATCTTTGTTTTCTCACACTGAAATTTAGAATTTCTTTCAATTATGAATGCAAACAATAGACTTCACCAGATAGCCAAAGAGGCCTATAATCCAAAAATGATCAAGAACTACTTATCTATCAATAAATCAAAATCAAAATCCCTTTAGTCTCTTGTAGCAGCTATCTTGAAACAAAGTTCTTTGGAACCAGTTGGGGGCAACATGCTGCATTTTTGCACTTCCTTTTCCCATACTTCCCCTATTTCCCACATTTTGACCAGCATTTTGATGTGGAGAAGAGAAAGGTTGTGGAATGTATCTCAGATAAGGTTTCCAAGGACTTAACTTGTTCCCAGGTTACACACACACACACACACACACACACACACACACACACACCAGGGCAACCCTCCCTCACTAGGCACCACTCATACACCTAATGTATCAGCTAATCCCAGATCCTAGGTCTGTGGCTCAGACTGTGGGTAAATCTCTGCTACATCAAGCTCAAGATTCTCTAACTCTACCCAGCTCCCTCCTCCAAACCTCAAGGGTTCACTTCAGACTATCCCTCCAACCCCACCCTCATTTCACAAACATTTCTCTGCTTCTAGCAAACACAGTTCAGAGATCATACCCACTTTCCTTTCTTCTAACTCTTAACCAGGTGAACTACTTATGCTATCTGTCCAGATGCAACCCCTCTAGGCAAAACTCAGGTCAAAGGACTATGAAGACCACTTAGAGTGAAGAAGATGGGTTCCATTAGTCTGGAGAAAATAAAATTAGGTACACATGATAGCTGCCTTCAACCCTGTTTGCCTCAGTTTACTCATCTGTAAAATGAGCTGGAGAAGGAAATGACAAACCACTCCAGCATCTCTGCCAAGAAAACCCCAAATGGGGTCATGGAGAGTAGGACACAAGTGAAGTGACTGGACAACAGTGACAGGTAGGAGAAGAATTAGGTAGTTTATGCCATCCAGCCCTCCACATCAGCATCTTATCTGCTACTGTTCTCCCCTCCCCCCCAAACAGCAGTGCCCAACACCTCCAAAGACAACGTCTCCCTTCATTCACCTCCTTGGGGGACTTAATCTATTCCATTCGGGAACTCCCACCCTAGAACTAAGTATTCCTGACTGGTAAGAGAGGTAGTATAAACCATTTGTCTGGCATACAGTAGGGACTACATAAATGCTTATTCCCTTCCCTTCCCCACTGCTTCTGATTCTGATGTTATTGGTCTTCTTCAAGAATGAAGGACAAACAACAGTCTAGTAGTAGTAGCAGCTGCCCCACTGGGGACCCAAATGGCCAGTCCAATTGGGCAATACTGCTCATTTCCTCCTTCCTTCCTCCTTCCCTTCTTCCCTCCTTCCTCCTTCCTTCCTTTTCCACCTTTCTCCCCACCTCCCTCTGTCCACATAGGGAATCATGTACTTACTTCTGGATGCTCTGCCCAAAAGAAAGTGGATTTCTTGAAATAGAGGTCTGGAAAAACCAGGTCTTGGTAAGGCTATTGGGATTCACATTTGTGGTTGCCCAATAGCAAGCTGTTGCCAAAATCCCTTCGTAACTAAGGCTAGATGACATATTTACTTGGGGCACACACCCACAATTCATTTTGCAAATGCAAATTGGGGTAAATGGGAGCCAGTAAAGTAATAAGACTGGAAGAAAAATTCTCAACAGCTGGCTTTCACTGCCAGCATTTAATCTGTCCATCCCACATAAACACTGGAAAAGTTAAGCATCTGCTCCTAATGAGTTTCTCTGTATTGGTTTCTGTATCACTTAGACTTTAGCCAGTCCTCTAATCATTTCTTCTGATGGCAAGTGATTATTTTGGTTTTATCACTCACTGGAAATTCATTACATGGAATGGCTTGAGTCCCCACTATCTCTCACACTATCAGCGGGTGACCAATTTTATGGGAAAGACATGAAACAATATCAAGATCAAAAATAATCACAGGATGTTTGGAACAGAAGGGATCTGGGGGGTTATTTTATCCAACCATCTTACTTTATAGGTGGGGAAACTTCAGCCCTGTGAGGAGACATAACTTGCCCAGGGTCACACAGCTGGTTAACGATGATGACAGGACCAGGTCTCCTGCCTTCCCAAACTAGCTCCCTTCCCATTGCATTCACTCCACAAATGCTCTTCAAGGATTCATTAGATGTTTACTGAGCAAGAACCATAGTTCTAGGGGGAAGTGGAGAATTGCAAGACCACCCTGCCTTCCTCTGATCTGAAATAGACACTAGTGAAATGAGTCCTCTTATGTCTATTGGAGTTGACATCATAAAATCAGAGAATCTCAGAGTTGGGGGGAAAAACCCAAAGCCCTTTAGTCCAACTTATTGTTGTTGAGTCATTTTTAAGTCCTGTTCTTACTTTTCATGACCCCATTTGGGGTTTTCTTGGCAAAGATACTGGAGTGGTTTGCCATTTACTTCTCGAGTTCATTTTTATAGATGAGGAAACTGAGGCAAACAGACTTAAGTGACTTGCCCAGGATCATACAGCTAGTAAGTGCCTTAGGCTAGATTTAAATTCTGGTCCTCTTGACTCCATGCCCATCATTCTATCCACTGTACCACCTCGATGCAGTCCAACTCAAACCCCCCCCCCCAAAAAAAATCCCCACTTACAACTACGGTGGTTATCCAGCTTTTGCTTGAAGACATTTAGTGAGATCAACCTCTAAGAGAGTCTCTTCTACTTTTGGATAGTTCAAAATGTCAGGAAGTTTTTTTCCCCCAACATTAAGCCTATATTTGTTTCTTTGCAACTTTCACCCATCACTCTGATTTCTCTTCTTTGGGACCACATTGAACAAGGTGAATATTCATCCATATGATAGCCCTTCAATCAACCAAAAAGCTTCTAGCAAGTGTTAAATTTGTGCCAGACTACTATTGCTTCCCTTTTGAGTCCTCTCTTTTCAAGACTGAATATCTGTGGCTCCTCTATCCAATCTTTTGATGGTGAGATCTCAAAGCCCTGTGCCACCTTGGTGGGTGCCTTTCTGAACAATCTCCAGTTTCTCAATATTCTCCCTAAATGGAGAGTTACTTTTATCTTTTCGCTGTCTCACAAACTTTCATTCACTCAGTTTTAACCTAGTAAACCCTTGGGTATGCTGTAAAGGCCAACCCTCTCCTGACAGTTGAGAACAGTAGACTATAAACTACCTGAGGACAAGCACCATTCCATTTTTGTCTCTGTATCCTGAGTACCTAGCACAATGCCTGACACATGGTATGCACTTTTTTAATAAGAATGAGTTAGCAGAAATAAACCAGTTCATCAGGCTATGTTTTTTTAGCCCGAAGTTCTACTCTACCACATGGGAGTCTCATTTGCACCATTAAAAAAAATGCTGAGTATCTGGTAGAAATGTAAACTTACATACGTAAATGTCAGGTATGAGTGTCTAGCATGTCTATAGGTCTTCAAGCAAAGGCTGAATGACCATTTGGGGAGTTGTGTTTCAGTGTGGATTTCTTTTTTTTAATAGACTGGACTAAATAGCCCCTAAGGCCCCTTCCAACTCTCAGATCCCATAATTCTGTTTTTAATAAGGACCCAAAGTAGGATCCAACTCTTATATAATGACTGTAATCCTAATATTAACTAGTATGCCTGTAGGTTCTTGCTGAGAAAAGAAAGAAAGAAAACCACACAACTCCCAGAAGAAAGAAGCTCGATATTTCACTGAGTCGTTTGGGACCTGCAATGAGTCAGACAACTGAAGTAAGACTTTGCTCTCTTCTTTTTCAGCTTGAAGGAACTTCCGAGAAGAAGCTGGAATTGTTGTAGTTGAGAGCAGAAGGAGAGTAAGGTAACACTTCATGAATTTTATGACCCTCTGGTATTCTGGGAAGAGCACTGGATTTGTAGTCAGAGGACTTGGAAACAATTTTATTTCCTTCTGTGTGACTTTTGGTAAGTCACTTTATCTCTCTCTCTTGGTTTCCCCATCTGTTAAGAGAACATGAAGATTTGAACTCTGGTCTTCTGGGCCTGCAGTCATGAAGACCTGGGTTCAAATCAGACCTCAGAAACTTACTAATTGTGTGACCCTAGGCAAGCACATTAACCTTATTTGCCTCAATTTCCATATCTGTAAAATAAGTTGGAGAAGGAAATGGCAAACCACCTCAGCATCTTTGCAAAAACCAAACAAATCCAAATAAGATCACGAAAAGTCAGACATGACTCATAAACAACTAAACAACACTTAAAAGAACTTTAAAATAGAAAAACTCGCTGCATTCTGTTCAAAGGAAAGACTATGCATGTAAATTTTAACAAAACAACAATAAGCATTCTTCACCACTGCAAATTCAATGATGCTGGCTTCTTTGTTTTCTCCTTATCCAAGGCAGCACAATCTCCCAACTCCATCCCTTGGCTAATTAGCCCAAATGGGTAAATGAGTATAGAAACCCTGAAGATAACAGCAACCCTCTCCACCACCACCACTGGTCCCACTTCTAACTTATCTCTCAAAGCCATTTTCTAAGGAGATAACCAGTATGAACAAGGAATCAGCTATTCCACCAACTGCCACCAACAAGGCAAACCAGCCAGCCTAGCTGAAGCAGCAAGGAATTCCTGGGGGAGATACAGGAATCAGTATGCACCAGACAGGTCAAAACACCACCACCTTGATCACCATCTCCCCTGTTAGACCCTAATGGAGACCTCAACCCAAGAGCCTTTGGAATAACGTTGCTTCCAGCCCAGAGTTAAATGGCTCAATATCAAATAATGATGTCATTTTATCAGAAGGAATGACATTAAAGAAAAGACATTCTCATCTGCTTTGCCATTGCAGCCTAAGGACCATGGGACCTTTTAATTTGACTTATAGCTGAAACTTTCCATATATGTTATCTCCCCTTTTAGAAAGTGAGTTCCCTGAGAGCTGGGTCTATTTGTGTCCCCAGAGCTTGGTAGAGAGCTTTACACTCAATAAGCATTTAATAAGGGTATTGTTCATTCAAATGGAAAAGATGAAGCAGATAATAAAGATGCTAAGGAGGAAGAAGTCATTTTGATCAGAATTGTTGGAAATCATGACAGCAGACAAGCACTGGTTCACTAAGAAAAAAGAAATGACAAATGGGCTAATAGATCTCCACTGAAGTCCAACTCAGATGCTTCGTGCTGGGCTAGAGGTGACCTTTGGGTTCCTGTAAGGAATGTCAGGGGAGTGCAAGCTATGGCATGTGGCATGGGAGTTTGCCAGTTGTCTTCCCCATTCCATTGTGAGCTCCTGAGGGCAGGGACTATCTTTTGTCTCTGTTTATCTCTAGTATTTAGCACAGTGCCTGACACATAGTAGACACTTAATAAATGCTGATTGACTGATAAAATAAAAGGATTAGACATGAATATACAAACACACGTATATATACACAAAAAAATATGTACAAAATGAATAAAAAGTGGTTTTAGTAAGGAGGACACTAGCAACTGTGTAGATCAGGAAAGTCATCCTCGAAAGGCAGCTTTATAGTTGAGTCTTTGAGGAAATCAGAGATTCCCAAGAAGCAGAGTTAAGGAGGGAGAGCATTCCAAGCATGGGGACAGCCAGCATTAAGGCACAGAGATGGGCAATGGATTTAATCATTTAATGGACGTTAATCATTTAACGTCTGCCTTAATACATTAGAGAAGGAAATGGAAAACCACTATAGTATCTTGGCCAAGAAAAGCCCAAATAAGGTCAGGAAGCATCAGATACAACTGAAACAGTTGAACAATTGCAACAAAGGTGGTGGGCGAGGGGTTATTAAGTATAATGAGGCCATCTTGCCTTCACCCTTTCATTGGCTCACTCCTCCGACCTGCACCCACTCAACTGAATTGGGTCCTCAGAGGGAGCCTACTGTAACTATTACCCACAGTGTTATAGAGAAGCGAATAAACATTTATATAGTGCCTACTATGTGCCAGACATTGTGTGAAGTGCTTTCTACAAATATAAGATCATTTAATCCTCAAAATAACCCTTCAGGGTAGATATTATTATTTTACAATTCAGGAAACTTAGGTAAACAGTGGTTAAGTGACTTGCCCAGGATCACACAACTAATAAGTGTGAAAGGCCAGATTTGAACTCAATTCTTTCTGAGTTGCCCCTAAGTTTCTAGGCATAACCGCTGTAGGTGGATTTTCAATAAACATTTATTAAGCACCTGCTATATGCCAGGCACCATGTTAAATAACAAGGATATGAAAAGAGGCAAAAGATAGTAGCTGCCCTCAAGGAGTTTACAATCTAATGGATTCCTGCTAATACTATATCTCCATGATCCTCACTAGTGTTCTTCCCATTAACATCTCAGTCAAGATAAATCTTAGCCAAAAGTATTTATTGAAGAGGCAAAGCAAAAATTAATTATATATCATTCTGCCCATAAATCTTGTGCACAATCTCCCACCAGTTCCCAGCGTGAATGTCAAGGACAATGGGCACACACTTAAATTACCATGAGGTATATGTGGAGGGAATATACATAGCCAGGAAAACTCACAACTCTGAAACTTCAGACCTCACAGTTCTTTCTCTTTGTTGGAGATTGGCCTTACAGAGCTCACTGATGGGCATAGCACCTGAGGTGCACCAGTGACTTCACTGCTGAGCTTGGCTAGCTTCTCAGAGCATGAGATCTGAGCTGCTCACTTCTGCCTGTCAGGCTGCTTTACCACCACTTGGCTCAGCTGTGTTTGCTTCTCAAAGGTGGCTGTGATCTTGGTATTTCTTGCTTTGGGCTCACTTGATGAGTCCATCTGAGATACTATTATGCCTTTTTAGAAATGGTAGAGATCTTTTGCTTAGGATCAGAAAAATCCTCTACAGATCTGATTTTTGGGATAGATTCTGAATTTCATAAGATTAGCAGAATCCTTTCCAGAATCTTTCCTTGGATAAGTTCTGAATTCCATCATCTGTGTCATCTTCTCCCATTAGAATGTAAGCTCCTTGAGAGAAGAGACTGTCTTTCTGCTTGTATTTGTAGTCCCAGCACTTAACACAGGGCATGGCACAAAACAAGGCTTAATAAATGATTGCTGACTTTACTTGACTACAACCTAGACAGCAGTTAGCAATGCAGAGTCATGACCTCTCATCTTCTTTTTCTATTTCCCAGGCATCAGGTAGAAGTAGAGAGCAAGAGAGGTAAAGGCTCTCTTTAACTAACCAACTGTTCCAGGAAGTAGGTATTATTAGTACAGATAGCTATAGCCTCTTTTTTACACAGCCCTGAAGTCCTTACTTTTACCAACATTTTCTGGCTAAAAAAAATAGATCTTCATAATAAAAACTTCCCTTTAGCTTATGGTAAGTAACCAGATCTCCATCTTTGCTAGCTAAACCATGACCAAATAATATACATTTGTCCAATAGTCACAAAAAATGTCTGGGCTTCAGAGATTCCCCAGTTATTAGCTCCAAAGTTTTCCCATCAGTCATATGCAAATGAGCAACTGTTACACAAAACATCACAGCAAACTTTGCCCTGGGCAAATTCACTATTTCTACAGCTGCCTTAGTGATTTTCATACTGAAGTCTCACAGTGTTGGTGATGGTGGCGCGGGTGGTGGTGGTTTTTGCCATTTTCAAATATCAAACTTGTCAAAATCTGAAAGAGTCACACCCTTACATAAGACACTTGGATGTGTTTATAAGCAGTAGGGAAGTAACTCATAGGTAGAAAGAGCCTGAAGATCGTTGTTGCTTTCAAAAGCAATCTTCTAAAAAACATGGAGTAAGAGTATTTAAAGAGGGGTTGATCTTGTTGGAGAGAAATGCCACCAATCATCAGAGACTGGCATAAAGGATGATTTTAAAGGGTTGTAAGATGAAGAGAAGGAATTGTGAGATGAAGGGGAAAAAAAAAGAAAAGAAAGCCCTCGAGTAAATGATCTCTTTTTGTGTGTTTGTGTGAAGTATGAGTCAAAGTTGAGATAGTGAAAGATAAATTTGGAAAGAGCAAAACTCGGAAAGTTTACTGAGTTATGGAGATCTGAATATAACAATGTAGAGCTAGGGAGAAAATGCAACCAGTACTGGAAAGGAAGGCTTGGGACACAGTCCTATCAGAAGGGAACCAGGCTGCAGTGAAAACTGAGAGATGGAAGGAGCATTAGGTGAAGTCTAAAATGAAGGAAGTCTGTTAATGATGGAACAGAATTTCAGAGGCATTGTATGAGTAGGTAGATATAGAATGGGACACTGAGGGTTAGGGTTGAGATTGTAGGCTGCAAAAGTGAGAAAGGGGGATTTGCTCTTCATTATTCTGTATTCTAATATCACAGAGATGGAGAGAGTAAGAGGGGGTGGAAGTTTCCAAATCATTGGGAAAGGAGTTAAGGCAAGGGTATCAGCAGTTGTTTGGAGTTGCCTTGATGAAGGAAGGTGAAGTCTCAATTCCAGATACCCAGGCAGGATCAGGGGGTGGCCTGAACCCTCTTGGCAAGAGCAGTAATAGTGGACTGGGCAGGGGAGTCTATACCCTTCTAGAAGAAATAGCAAAAAAGAAAGGAAATATCTCAGTCTACTTCCCATCAAGCAGACACAGATGGGGAGATGTGATCTAGTCCACTATTCTCCAACTCCAAAATATCCTTAATACCATCTGATGGGTGCTGTGACCTGTCTACATTCCTCTGTATTTATAATATATATATAAGTTGTTATAAATATATATAAAATAAAATATATTTATATAATTTTATCATTATATGAAATCTATAAAAAATAAAAATTATTATAAATATAAAAATATATATATTTGTAAGACAGTAACTTAGTCACTTCACTCCTCAGCTCAGAAACTGTCCAATCCCTCTTGAAATCAGCCAGGGTGATCACAGATCCCATAGGAGATATCTCAGCCTCACCGATCCCTCCTACACTCACCAGGTGCCAAAATTTTCTCTTGCTCTCTACCCAACCCCCAAAGTCTCAGCTGTTCCTGTTCCCATCTCCTTTGCTATATCTCATTTCTCCTGTGATATTCTCAGCTGTTGATTCAAAACCTCTGATGACTCCAGGATTACAATTTTCCCTTGTGGATGTAAAATGATTTTAAAAGAACAAACATCCCCACATTCCAGTTAGTTTCAACATTAATGAAACCACATCCCAGCACATTACAACACTCACCCTCATCCTCAAACCATTTACCAGGAAACACAATTGCGAGATGCCAGAGCCATAGTGATCATAAAAATGGTCCCGTGTTTCTTCAGTCGTTGGAATGGAGTTTTCCCCATGGGGCCCATCCGTCTGGACAAATTTTAGCATCTAACACTCCTTCTTTAAAAGTAATTTTTATTTATATCTTTTTGGGTTATTTGTATCATTTTTGTTTCTCAAGGTCTTTTTTTCCTCCCATTTCCAGAGAGAGCTATCTCTTGTAAAACTAGAGATAGATAAATAGAAGATAGATAGATAGATAGATAGATAGATAGATAGATAGATAGATAGATAGATAGATAGATAGATAGATAGATAGATAGATAGATAGATAAACAGACAGAATCCAAAGAAGGGGAGAAAAGTTCATCAAAACCAATAAACACATCAACCTAGTCTAATATTATGTTCAATGTTCCATACTCCTAATCCTCACCTCTGCAAAGAAGGGAGGGTGGATGAAATATTCTGATAGATCTTCTTAGGTGTCAGTCATGGTCATTATAATTTCACAGTATTTAGTTTCAATGTGTTTATTTTTGCCTAACACTCCCCTTAAAGGCAAAGAATTCCTCAAAATAATTCAGTGCCCTGAGATATGCAGATACTTATGTAATAGCTCAGGTTTCTTTTTTGCTTTCAAGCTAACCTCGAAGGAGAGAGAAATCATTCCTTTCCCTTAACATCCTTGACTTCTCTGCTGTCCACAGCCAGTGTAAATAAGATAGGAAAGGAAATAAAATCCAAAGCAGACCACATAAATAAAATGCCAGTTATATCTCTGCCATATTTTATTCATTTTATGTATGTGGATGGGCAGCTAATTATCACAGCAAATAGAGTTCCATCCCTGTAGCCAAGAAGACCTAAGCCCTAATCTGGTCTCAGATAACTTAAGGAACTGTGTGACTCTGGGTAAGTAGCTTAACCCTGTTTGCCTCAGTTTCCTCATCTGTAACATGAGCTGGAGAAGGAAATGGTAAACCCCTCCAGTATCTTTGCCAATAAAACCCCAAAACAGACCAAGGAGAGTCAAACATGACTGAACTGACTCAACAGCAAAAACATAATCTATTCGGATGCTTACATACAATGGGGGTCTGGTGCTTACACACATCTCATCAGTGGCTCAGCTAATGTGACCTCTTCATGTGGAGGGTGCTGGGAACTTACTTTAAGGAGAATTGTGATAACCTATCAGAAAAGTACCTTGGAAGTTCTGTGCAGTATGTGTAGGCATTCCATAACGGGTTCTGGGTAACTACCTATATGGTCAAGGGGAAGTGCCTGGATTGGATTTGAAAGTGTCAACTGCCACTTCTTTGCCTTATTTACTCATCTGGCTCCATTTGGTGACACTTTCCCTCACAGCATTTGATAAGAGATCATGTGAAAAAAAAATGAATCTTTTCATTTATTTTCCTTTTTAGGTGAAAGGAGTACAGTCTCCAACCTTAAGGGGTTCAAAGGGTAGGAAGGAGCCATAGAAATCCAACAATAGGAATCCAGGTTAAGTTTTTCAGTCAACAAAGCATCAATACCCCAAAGGAGTAAGAGAGAACTCAGGGATCCAGACCAGCAGAAGCACTCACCCGTCAGGCCATAACTAAACATGAACTTGGTGGGACCAATGTTAAAGAGGAACTGAGTGAAGCTTTGAACCTGCTTCCTCCAGGGACTGAGGTGGTCTATGGAAGTACATACCTCCCAAGGTCTTTGGGGTGGAGTGAAGGGGGAGGAATGCTCATATGTTTGCTCTCGATATATCTTTGCAGTAATCATCTCTTTGAAAAAGTGAACTGAGGCTAAGTGACCAAAGGGAGCAAGGATGCTGGTCCTGTGCCAGCATCTCCCATGTCTTCCAGTCAATACTTAAGTTATTCAGGGAGACCTTGAGAATGTATCACTTCTGTCCTCCATGTGACTGCTTGTCTTGTGTGAGTTCTCTGTAAAATAGTCTTTTAGGTAAACGTACTTTTGGCATTTGAACCAATTAGGCCAGCCCAACAGAGTTGCACCCTCTGTAGTAGAGTCTGAATGCTTGGCAGTTCAGCTCAGGAATGTACTTCAGTGTTCAGAATCTTTTCTTGCCAAGTGATCTTCAGAATCTTCCTAAGACAATTCAGTGTGATTCGGGAACAATTCAGAAGTGATTCAATGTCCTGGCATGGCACTGGTATACATGGCACAGGTTTGAGAGGCATACAACAATGAGGTCAGCACAATGGCTCTGTAGACCTTCAGTTTGGTAGACCATTTAATGCTTTTACAAATTCCTCAGGCTGACTTTCTAACAATCTGATTGTAACCTATGAAATCTATTTTTCCTGAATGATTTGCTTTATTCTCCCTTAATAAACTCTACATTTTGACCAAGCTGGAGTACTAAGTTCTCAGAATTCAATATTCTATCTCCCGGTGTCCATCTCCCTGAGCCTTCCTGAGCCTCTTGGAATGCATTGCCTCTTCAGTTCTGCCTTTCAGAATCTTTCTCTTGCTTTAAGAGTTTTCTAAGATGCCGCTTCTGATGTGAATCCTTCTCTGATTCCCCCTAGCTCTTAGTGCTTTCTTTGTCCTCAAATTATCCTGTATTTCTTTACCCATGTACATGTTGTATCTTCTCCAGTAAGGCAAAAGCTTCTCTAAAACAAGACCATTTTAATATTGTCTTCATAATCCCAGGCCCTAGTTCATAATAGGTTCTTGAAATAAACTGAATTGAACTTCCTCTTAAAAGAATTCTAGGGTCAGATAAGAAACAAGGGTCTCACTCAACAGGAAGTATTCTTTATTCCTTATTAGAAGAGGCCTTCCCAGTCTTCCCTGGAGATGTACTCAGGAAACCATTCACACAAGGTAGTCATTGATCCCCATTCCTTTCTGCCAACAGACCCCACCCATCCCTCAAGACACAGTCAAAAAGAACACAGAGTATCACACGCAGATTTAGGGTTGGAAGACACCTTAGAGAAAGTCTTCCTTTTACAGGAAACTAAGAAGTGAATGACTTGCCCAAGGTCACACAAAAAGAATCAGTATTTGGAACTCGGTCAGGTTGAGGAACACAAGGAATAAGAGGGAGGGCAGACACCAGAAAGAAGAGGAAAACCTTGAAGGAGGCAGAGTGAGCTTCTTGAGGGCAAAAGCCAACAGTTATATAGTACCTTCTATGTGGGGAACATTGTGCTAAGCACTTTATAATTATTACTTCAACAGTGTTGGTATTTTTGTCCTCATTGTACACCTGAGGAAACTGAGGCAAAAAGAGGGAAAGTAGCTTTTCTAGTGTCATGTAGATAGTAAGCATTGGAGGTTGTCAGGTCTTCCTGACTGGACCTGGTACTCCATCCACTGGACCACCTTGCTGCCTGGCACAGGGACTCCTATGTTTCTGACTGATCAGCACTCTGATTGATTTCATCAGTACTGGGAACTCTCAGGACATCATCTAATCCTGATCAGAACTTTCTTGTAACTTAGTGTTAATGAGTAGCCTAGGACAATGGGCAATGACTGGCAAAGCAAAGTGCAGGGTCCCAGAGCCAGTCTATATCAGAAGCAAAACTGGAACCCAGTTCTAGGAGTGACTAGGAGGTGAGCTTTCTCTCACTGCTCCACATTCTCTTGTGCATAGTAGGAATTTAATAAATACTTATTGTATTGTATAAGATTAGATGTTATTCGAGGAATGTGCCTGGATGTTGTTTTTCTTAATGTAAAAAGGCAGTATGGACAATTCAGGTCCCAAAGTGGATTTTAGCGGTCCTAGTTACTCAAATTGGCAGTTAGTGTTGATGTAACTGGCTACAGTATTGATCCAAATATAGGCCACATCTTTTCCAACATCTGGATTACATACTATAAAGCCTGCATTCAATCTATAATTGGTCTTATTTTTCAGTGTGCATTTATATACATTGAAAAGGGTTGTACCCTATAAAGCAAGTGTGGGAATGGCTCAAAGGGGCCATTCCATAAAGCATGCACCAGAGCGCTCCTAGAAATTTCCAGGGACTCCTGGACGTTTTGATAGAATGTGGAAGGGCTTTGTGCTTTGAAGGAGCAAAGTAAACACCTTATTGGTCTCTGAGGAGGAATTGCTGCTCACTCAATATATCTCTACAAGAAAGTGACCCTCTCTGCCTCATCTTTCCATCTCCAGATCATGTCGGGACCAATGGAACCTTTGCCCAGTTGCCACATGGCAACTCCAAGCTCATGGCAGCTAAAGCAACATGTCCTGCATAGACAAGTCCAAAATTGGACCTCAGAGTCCAGCTGCCTCTTCTGTTTGTGATTCTTTACCAGATGGTGGTAACTGAGCAACAATCCCAAGGGGGACGTTTCCAGTCTGGAAGCCCATCTTGTGAGATGGAAAGATGTGGGATCCTGGATCTTCAGTTGGTACCAGCTGTGACTACAGATGCCCTCTCTATATCCAATTGGGCATTTTGAGAAGGAGAAGACAACCATCAACAGGAGAATGAATCTAAGCCCTGACTTGGCTTCCTAGAGAACATGGATCTGAATAGAGCTATTTGGGCAGTGCAGAACCAAGATGAAATATAAAACGCCTCTTTGGCACTTCTACAAGCTCATCATCTTTAGATATTTTAAATATAAATAACATGGGAGAACATAATTATTATAAATTATTGCTTCTTGTTTAAATTTTCTGTCAATTTGCCCTTGTAGATCGCATATGGGTTAAGCATTTCTTTTATATAGGGGAGACAAAAAGCTGTCGTGCACATGATCTACATTGTATTGAGAATGTTTCAACTTCCTACCTTAGGGAGACCCTAGATAAGGAATTCTCAGCCCAAGGTCTATGAACTTGTTATATGCGGGAAACCAGAGAGCCATTGCTTGACCTCACTAAACTCATAAACAGCAAAAGCCATACATGAGGAACATGTTCTCTGCAAAAGCAGAAACATGACTGTCAAGTATGTTTCCATGGGAATGCTGCAGTTTATATATATATATATATATGTGTGTGTGTGTGTGTGTGTGTGTGTGTGTGTGTGTATGTATATATATGCACACATACAGAGATAGATTTAATTTTATATATTTAAAAGCATTATTCTAGGGATGAACAGGTAGCACAGTGAGTAAGAGCACTGGCCCCAGAGTCGGGATGACCTGGGATCAAATCCAGGCTCAGACACTTAGCACCACACCCAGAAATAACTGTCCATGTAACCTTGAGCAAGTTACTTAACCCCAATTGCTTAAAAAAAAAAAAAAGCATTATTCTGAGAAGGGTCCATTGGCTTCATCACATCACCACAGGGTACACACACACACACATACATACACACACACACACACACACACACACACACACACACACAACCTAGACACAAGCCAAAATTTAAGTTATAAGTAATTTCACCTGGGATTCCAAGGTAGAGTTGCAAACAGTCAACAAAACAAAAGAACTTGACCCTTCTTTCAAGTAGTCAGTCTACAGAACCCAGTCTTTCATCATAAGCCCAGAGCTGAGAAGAACCTTATCATAGAGAAATAGAAGGTACGGCGGAATAAGAGGAGGGGCAGAATCAAAACGGCGGAGTAGAAGCAGGACCTCCCCTGGGTTCCCACTTCCACCTTCCCCAATCCATGTAAAAAGGGGACTCTAAACAAACTTTGGAGCTTCAGAACCCACAAAATGACACAGAGAAGTTAACCTCCTGCTGAGGATAGCCCAGCAGGCAGGCAGGAATTGGCCAGCCCAGTGCTCTGGGAGCCAAGCCCAGCCCCATGCAGAGGCTTTAGCCCCAGGGCGGGCCAGACCAGCCACCAGCTGGAGCGTCTCCAGATCAGCAGCAGCTGTGGCTGTTTCCAGAATTATCAACACATAGATGCAAAGGACAAAATGAGAGGTCAGTGCAGTCTGGACTTTGGGACTGAGGTGTGTGGCTTTTGCCCCCAGGGGGAGAAGCCAATGAGACACTGGCATAGCCAGCCAGCACCAAGTGGCAGCTTCAGCTCCTGGCCTGCAGAGTGTAGGGGGACCAAGCACCAGTCTGAAGGGTAATCGCTCTAGCTTAACCTTCTTGGATCTGGATTGCAGTCTAGGGTGGAGGTCCTGGGGTGTGTGTCCAGCTTGCCAGAGCATGTGGAGACCTCAGAGAGGGCACCCAACTAATATCTCCAGCAGCTGAGAAAACCCCAGAGTTTGGGATGAAAGCTCCCCTGTCTGGTGGCAGAGTCCTACTGTGGCAAAAAGCCCAGGGGTCAAGTGACTGAGGGGTGACATGACCAGGCAAAGGAAACAAAGCAGACAGAAGATTCCAACATTAGACTCCTATTTTGGGGACAAAAAGGAGCAAAGCATGGAACAGGAGGAAGACAGTGAAGTCAGAACTCCTGCACCAAAAGCTTCAAAGGAAAATATGAGCTGGTTACAGGTCATAGAGGACCATAAGAAGCAGATAAGAGAAGTGGAGGAAAAATTGGGAAGAGAAATGAGAACAATGCAAGAAAATTATGAAATGACAGTCAACAGCCTGACTGAGGAAAATCAAACCTTAAAAAATAGACTAACTCAAATGGCAAAAGAGGCTCAAAAAGACAAGGAGGAGAAGAATGCCTTAAAGCTGAATTTGCCAGATGGAAAAAGAATCTCAAAAGCTCACTGAGGAGAATCATCGCTTCAGAATTAGATTGGAGCAAATGGAAGCTAGTGACTTTATGAGAAATCAAGATGCTGTTAAACAGATCCAAACAAATCAAAGAATAGAAGACAATGTGAAATGCCTCATGGGAAAAACCACTGACCTGGAAAATAGATCCAGGAGAGATCATTTAAAAATTATTGGAGTGCCTGAAAGCCATGATCAAAGAAAGAACCTAGAAATCATCCTCCAGGAAGTTTTCAAAGAAAACTGCCCTGATGTTTTAGAACCAGAGGGCAAAATAGAGGTTGAAAGAATCCACCAATCACCTCATGAAAAAGATCCTCCCGCCAAAAAAACTCCTAGGAATGTTATAGCCAGGTTCTGGAATTCCCAGATTAAGGAGAGAATATTACAAGCAGCTAGGAAGAAACAATTTGAATATTGTGGAAACACAATCAGGATAACCCAGGATCTGGCAGCTTCTACACTGAGGGATCGAAGGGCTTGGAATATGATATTCCGGAGGTCCAAGGAGCTGGGATTAAAACCAAGAGTCACCTACCCAGAAAAAATGAGTATCATGTTTCAGGGGAATAGAGGACTTTCAAGCATTCTTGCTGAAAAAACCAGAGGTGAATAGAAAATTTGACATTCAGATACAAGAAGAAAGAGATGCATAAGGGAAAAGAAATTGTAAGGAACTTATCAAAGTTGAACTATTAACATTTCTACATGGAAAAACAATAATTGTAACTTATGAAACTTCTCTCGGTAGTTGAAAGGAATAGAAATATATATGTCTCTATATGAGGGTATATGGGCATATGAATACATATGTGAATGTGTTTATATCTGTTTACAGGTATACATAGCTAGCGGGCACAGGACCAATTTAACAGAAAGGGATGATACTTTAAAGGTGAAATTAAGAGGTGAAAGAGGAATATAATGAGAGGAGATGGGGAGAGACAGAATGGGATAAACTATCTCATATAGAAGAGGCAAGGGAAAATGGTTATAATGGAGGGGAAGAATAGGAAGGCAAAAGGGAATGGATCAACCTTATTCCCATTGAATTAGGCTTGAGGAGGGAATGAAATACACACTAAATAGGGTATCTCACCCTCCAGGAGAGTAGGGGGGAAGGGGATGAGAGGGCGGATGATGGAAGGGAAGGCAGGCTGGGGAGGAGGGAAGTTGGAAGCACCCACTTTTGAAAAAGGATGGGATCAAAGTAGAGAATAGAACAAGTGAGAGGTGGGATAGGAGGGAGGGAAATATAGTCAGTCTTTTACAATATATCTACTATGTTATTGTTTTGCATTAGCCACACATGTACAACCTATACTGAGCTGCTTATTTTTCCAGTAAGGGTGGTGACAAGGGAGGAAGGGAATAAATCTGGTATTCAAAGTTTTAAAATCAAATATTTAAATATATATACATATATACTATTATTAATACTATTTTACATGTAATTGGGAAATAAGATATACAGGCACTGGGGCATAGAGATCCACTGGAAAAGTCGAAAGGGGTAAGGGAGAAAATATGGGAGAGAGCAGACTGGAGGAGGGAATATCCTGTGGGACTGCTATTTTGGGGCGGTGGGTAGGGGAAAAACGGGGAGAAAATTTGTAATTCAAAATCTGGTGAAAATTAATGATGTAAATCAGAAGTTAATAAAGCATTTGAAAAAAAAGTTGGGAAAAAAAGAGAAGGTATGGCACCCCAACCCCTATGTCCAGCAGTTTCCATTGTTACACTTATTCATGTTTAATTTCCCTTTGCAAAAAGAGTTCATTTGAGATATGTTCCCCCTTTTTGAGAATGGTCTAGGATAAAGAATCTTTGAGTCTTTACTGAGCCTTTAGATAACAAATCTTAGAGACTTTAGATACAATCTTGTCATCATTTTTAAAATGATTAACCTAGGCCCAGAGAGAGGAAGTAGTCTTGCCAAGGTCAAACAGCTGGTGTATAGTAGGGCCAGGACAAGATTCCAAGTCTCTTGATTCCCAGACCAGTGCTTCATCTTAAGGAAAAATGATGTAATCAGTCTCTTCCATCTACCTAATACTATTACTATTTCTGTTACTACTATTATTACTATCAATCGAGAAATATTTATTAAGTACCTACTGTGTGCTAACCACTGGGGAGACAAAGACAAAAATTACTACGCTGCTACTACTACTACTACCTACTACTATTACTTCTCTACTACCACCACCACTACACTACTACTGTTAGTGTTCAGTCTTTTTTTCAGTCATGTCTGACTCTTTGTGACCCCATTTGGGGTTTTCTTGGCAAAGAGTGATTTGCCATTTTCATCTCTAACTCATTTAACAGATGCGGAAACTGAGGCAAACAGGGTTAAGAGATATGCCCAGGGTCACACAGCTAATAAATGTCTGCGGCCAGATATAGACTCAGGAAAATGAGTTTTCCTGACTCCAGGTCCTACATTCTATCCACTGTGCCACCTAGCTTCTCCCTACAGCACTACTACCTTCAGTCTAAATTGCTTTATCGTTTGTAACAGTTACTCCCATTTTTAAAATGCTTTAAGGATTTTCCTCAAAACATATCTGTGAGATGAGTAATTCATGAATGATTATTCCCATTTTCCTCAAAGAGAAATCGTTTCAGAGAAATGCGATGGCTTGCCTGTGGTCACAAGGATAGTAAATGTCAGAGTTACAAATAGATAATGACCAATATGGTAGCTGATGACCATAAGCAGCCTTCACCCTGTTCTAGGTAGGGCTAGCCAGGGGTCAATACCGGACAGTTGATGACCTGCTGCTTCTTATCCAAATTAAGGATTTGGAGGAGAATAGACTTCTTAGACTGCCTGGTTCCAAGGAGATGCAAATCACTTACTTGTACAAAAATGACAGAAGAACAATGAAGTCAAGGTTTCCAGAGAAAATCGTTTCCATGCACATCACACAATGAAGTGTGTTCCCAACCGTAGAAAAATAGGGATTGTTTTCCTTCTTAATATGGGATCCTAAACACCTGGCAGGCTTCCTGACCAGAGAACCTTGCTCCCAATATTCTTGGACTAAACTTCATATTCCAATCATTAGGGTGCTTTGTTCCAGATGTTCATCTGGCTATACTCCTCCCCTCCAGCAAGGACTACATTCAACAAGTGAAGCCGTTTCCTTTGAATCCATCAGTCCCAATTCTTTTGGAGGCACCAAAGAAAGCTGTTCTGAACTCCAACTCTAAATGCCATCTTTTCAGGATGATCAGAAAATCATTTAGTGGATCCTTAGGGAATATGACCTTGCCTCCGGAAGGCCCAAGGATAGGCATGATTCCCCCCAAGCATGTGGAAAATCATTCCATACCTTTTCTTTTTTTGGAGGGCAATTGGGGTTAAGTGACTTGCCCAAGTTCACAAGCTAGTTTTTGTGTTAAGTGTCTGAGGCCGGATTTGAACTCAAGTCCTCCTGACTCTAGGGCCGGTGCTCTACTCACTGCATCACCCAGCTGCCCCTACTCCATACCTTTTTAGACTATCTTCCTTCACAGGTAAAATAACTCATATAAGGCTGTTCTCTGCTGATTTGTGATATATTTGTGACGTATTTACCTGTCCTATGCCCAGATAGTTCAACTCAACAACTCAAAAATTTAGTGAGTTCATTACCTTTCCAGCTAAACTACTCCAAATTCTTTATTTCTTTTGAGGGCTTTACCATCTTTCCAGTCACCCAGGTTCACAACCTAGGAGTCACCCTCACCCCCTACTTCTCCACCATCCCCATAGCAAATCAGCTGCCAAATTTTCCTCCATAAAGTCCCACATTCATTCCCTTCTCTTCACTCATAACTACCCAATCTCAGTTCCTCACTGCCCTCTCATCTGACTAATGCAATCATCTTCTAAATCATCTTCTTGCTTCCCATCTCTTCCCTCTCCAATTGAATCTCCACACAGCTGCCCAGATAATATTCCTAGATCATGCCATTCCCCAGCTCAAGAAACTTCAGTGGCTCACTGTTACCTCAAAACTCTTGACCTTAGCATTTGAAGCCCCTCACAGTGTGGCTCCAATATACCTTTTCATTTCTTTTCACTCTCCTTCACAAACTCCATAGTTTTACTAAAGTGGTCTACTTGACCCCAAACTTGACTTTCTTCCTAACTGTTTACTTCATATTGGCTGCTCCTTAAGCCTGGAATGTCCTCCCTCCTCACCTCCACCTCACTGATTCCCTAGCTTCCTTTAAATATCATCTCAGATGCCACATTCTACCTGAGTCCTTTCTTGAAGTCTTTCCTAACCACCATCCCCCAGTCATTAATCCAACATGAATATCCCCTCCAATATGAGTATCTGTTTGCATGTCAGTCAGTATTCCCCTCCAAAATGAAAACTTCTTGAGAATAGAAACCATTTTTGCCTTTGGATCTCCAGAACTTGGCACAGCTTCTCAAAGACAGTCATAAATACTTGTTAAAGTGAATTGAATCTGATACCAGCACTATATTAGGTACCCATTATGATTAAATTTGAAAATGCAAAGCCATCCTTATAAATTGACTCCTTAATCACTTGTCTACATTATGACAATTCTACTGTCTGCCACCATATGACTCTTCCACTGGACTAGGAGGGCAAAGTCTGCCTGTCAACTTTCTTTGTGACACCAGAGTTTAGCACATAGTAAGTACTTCAAATGTTTGTTGATTAATTGGTGATGCTGGTTAATGAGTACTTAGGACAAATGATAGGCTCTCCTTAGTTGTGGATCATGGATAAATTTGAACAGGAAATCAACCAGCAATTATGTTTTGTTTTCTATTATAATAACTTTTTTAAAAAGTAAATATCATTGGCAACTTCCAATGATTATCTTTTTTAAGGAAAGAAATAACTACTGAGATTAACTAGATTTTATGTGTGTGTATCACGGATTATACATACATGTATACATATAGAGAGAGTACATAATTATATTAATTAGATGTTAACTAGGCCAGGGGTGGGGAACCTGCAGCTACACAAGGCCCTCTGGGTCCAAACTTAGTGACTCCAAACTTCATGTGTGAAGTTTATATTCAGTCAAAGGGCCACATCTAAGAACCTAGAGGACCATATGTGGCCTAGAGGCCGAAGGTACCCCACCCCTGAACTAGGCTATTAATATTAGGACAGGAAACTCCAGATAGCGAAACACCCTCTAGCAATGCAATCTAGCTTCTTCTCTGTAACTTGTAGGATTAAAGAATTGCCTGGAATGTTGAGAGGTTAAGTGTCTTGCCCAGGGTCCCCCAGCTTGTATGGGTCAGAAGAGGTATTTGAACCAAAGCCTTCCTCGCTACAAGACCAGTTCTCAATCCTATACCACACAAGCTCTCAAAATAGGAACATATATAAATATTTCAGGAAGAAAAAGGCACTAGTAACTATAGAAGTTGGGAGTACTGAATTATTTCTTTACTCAGGACATCCTGTTTCTTAAAGAACTCAGAGCTATGTTTTTTCTGAATATTTGAAATATATCTTAATAGAACAAAACCATTTTAATATGTTAGACATAAGTGGAATTCAGAGAATTCTCTGGGCTGGAGACACATTTGTTCTCTTTAGTACAGATGGAATCAGGACAATAGAGATTAAGGAGTTTAAGATAACCATGGGAGCTCTAGGCTTCTAACCCAAGAAAGATCAAGAAACTAGGCCCCCAGAGGTGTCAGTGAAAGTTTCAAGAGAGATGGGTGGGTATTCTACAATGGAGAATAACATAAGATAGACACCCTAGAAGAAATAATTGTACTTTGTCAAAGAACAGTGAGGATACCAGGCTGACTGGGAAGGTAAGTTATGTTAGGGAGCAGTAGAAACAGAGAGAGCAAAGAAAATGATGGCTAGGAAGGGTGGACCCAGACTGGGGCTGATTTTTTCTGAATATAGGGGGAATTTCCATCATGAAACAGCTCCATAAAGGAATGGTTCTTGTCTTCCAGAACATATTTCAGTTATGTTCAATTATCTTCAGATACTGCAGAAAAAAATGCCAAATATCTAGGTTACATTCTGGTTCTGAAGCAACTTCCATATAGGTCAGAGTTACATGTCCAAGGGTGCTAAGTGAGGTGCTCTGAACCTATCCTAGTACAAGGATGACCTAAAGATAACAATGCACAGCATCTTCACCAAAAATGACCATGTATAGCACACAAAAATCTCACCCAAAAAGTGCAGAAAAACAGAAATGTTAAATATATCCTTTACTGACCACAATGCAAAAAAATTGTATTCGGTAAAAGGCCACTGAATTAAGAATCAAAAATTAAACAGAGACTAAACAGTCCTAAAGAATTCGAAAGTCAAAGCACAAATCATGTAAAAAATAATTTCTTTAAAGATAATGACAACAATGAGACAGCATACCAACATCTTGGGTATTCTTTTCGGCCAAAGCAATCTTTGGGAGAAAATGTATGTCTCATACTTTAATCAATACTTTTTATCACAATACTTTAATCAACAAAAGAGAAAAGAAGAAATCAATATATTGGGCATAAAACAAACAAAATAGCTTAAAAAACCAACAAATTAACCCCCCAATTGAATTTCAAAGAACCCATGTAGACAACAGTGATGTAAAGGCTCCAACCCAAACCATTCATTGTTGACTATGTCCCACAGTTTCCATAAAGTCAACAGAAAATGGCCTTTCCGTTCACAATAGAACAGGGAAAAAATACTTTGTGGGCTTAATTATCTTTTACTGTGAGCATGGTTTCAGGTTTAATTAGACACCTTCTTCCCCTAAGCTGTTACAAGCAGCCTCAAGAGTGGGAGGTTTGGTTGTCTATTTGAATCATGAAGCTACTAACACTGACTCAAATGTTGGAAAAATGAAAATTATTTTTGTGTAGTACACACACACACACACACACACACATCACATCACATCACATCATATCGTATCTCAAAAGTCTCATCAAAAAGAACAGTCAATGTCACCTCTGGCACTGAGAGTAGTAGTAAATTCCCCAGAGTTCTACTGTACAATAGCAAAGCCATCTGTTCAAATATTTGGCAAAAGTGGCACTCGTGAGTAGTGTTCCTGCCAAGAGACTACATCAATCAACAAGTATTTATTAAACATTTACTATGTTCTAGCCACTATGCTAAGTACTGAGGATACAAATAGAAAGAATGAAGTTATTCCTACTCACAAGGAACTCACTGCGGAAAAGATAGCAAGTACATATACATAATGGTATCCAAGTGCAAGAGTACCTGGGACAGCATCTCTCCAAGTATAGAAGCTTCTGAGAGAATCATGGTGATGCGATTGACCCACATATTGGGGTTTATCCAGATAAAAATGGAGCCTTTTCATTTGTTTGTTTGTTTGTTTGGCTTTTTGTAGGGGGGAACTCAGGGCAATTGGGGCTAAGTAACTTGCCCAAGGTCACACGACTAGTTTTGCGTTAAGTGTCTGAGACCGGATTTGAACTCAGGTCTTCCTGACTCCAGGGCTGGTGCTCTATTCACTGAGCCACCTAGCCACCCCACATGCAGCCCTTTCACATTTGTGAGGATTTCTGATGAGATTTTTATCTGGGACTTTAAAATTACAGATGCCCTAGTTTGCAGGATCCTAGAGGGATAAAAAGGCAAAACAAACAAAAAACAAAATGCATTTTTAGCCTACAATTGTATAGTCAATTTTCCCCACAGAAGAAGAATGTTAGCCTTAACCACATCCATCTTGCAAATTGTTGAATGTTTTAATTTGCTAAACATTTAAATATTGATACTTTCTACATTACTGAATCTTTACTGATATTGAGTCTAATATGAAAAATACATATAGTAGAATGTATCACTGAATGTTGACTAGGTTAGAAATGTTTGTATTTTTCTTTTTGCATTTAAACAGACCTAGATTGCTTGCCTTATTGTGATATCCTAATGCTTTGCAGGTTTATAGGGAAAATTAGCTTTATGTGCCTAGAAATTCTAGGCAAGCAATGTATAGTCCTCAGTGACTTTTCTTAAGAGTTCTTAACTCTTTTGGCTTTTTTTTACCTTGTTTTGGCTTCTTTTCTTGCTGAATATACTTATCTTGTTGGGTGAGTTGGGAAATTCAAAGTGACAGGAATCCATTGGGGGTCACTTGCTCATATCAAGCACACTTTGTAATATGGACCCAGGTGAACTTTGCCCATACTTCTTTTTTTGTTGTTTTTTTTGGGGGGGGTTGCTTTTTGGAGGGCAGTTAGGGTTAAGTGACTTGCCCAAGGTCACAAGCCTAGTTTTGTGTTAAGCGTCTGAGGCTGGTTTTGAACTCATGTCCTCCTGACTCCATGGCCGGTGCTCTATTCACTGCACCACCTAGCTGCCCCTTTGCTCATACTTCTAAGTGAATTGTCTATGATACAGGAACATACTAGAGAAAAATGCCCTATATTAAGAGAAATATTTAAAAAATTTTGTCCAGACCTCATTTGAATGTCCTCATGCATTGACGGAACCATGGAAGAGTTTTCATACAGGAGAGTTGTTTTCTCATCAGACTATGAGGGACTGACTTCCAGTCTACCTTAGGTGTCATTCCTATGAAGAGAGCTCCACATGGTCTGAGAAGCTCAGTAAGGACCAGCATTCTTTAGAAAAGCGGGGGAGGAGGAACCAAGACAGCAGAGTAAGAGCAGGGACTTGATTGGGCTCTCCCCTAAACCCCTCCAAACACCTGTTAAAAAAATGACTCTAAACAAATTATAGAGCTTCAGAACCCACAAATGACAGAGAAAAGCAAATCTCCAGTCCAAGACAATCTGGAAAGATGACAAGAAGGATATAACACACCAGGCTGGGAGCAGAGCACAGTCTGGCATGGGCTGCACTGGCACAGACAGGGCAGCAGCAGGCGGGACTGAATCACTGCAACTGTGACAGTTTCCAGGCTTCTCAACCCACAAACTCCAAAGACAGTATAGAAGGTCAGAGGGAAAACTCTGTAGGACCTGGGTGAAAGAGGAGTGTGGTCTGGCTGGGATCTGTCCCCAACCCTAGGGCGGTAGTGGCTGCCGCTGCTTCCTAAGCTCTAGGCCCACAAACAGTGGGAGATGAAGCGACTGATACAAAACCCTGCAGCCTGGGACAATACACCCACCCCATACCCCCACCTCCACCCCCACTGGAAGTAGAGTCCTACCCTGACAAAGAGCTAGAAAGTCAAGCATTTGACTGGGAAGATGAGCACACAGCATAAAAAACTCAGATTATAGAATCTTACTTTGGTAACAAAAAAGATCAAAACATACAAGGAAAAGAAGACAACAAAATCAAAGCTCCTGCATCAAAAACCTCCAAGAAAAATATGAATTGGTCACAGGCCATGGACGAGCTCACAAAGTATTTTGAAAATCAACTAACAGAAGTAGAGGAAAAATTGGGAAGAGGAATGAGAGTAATGCAAGAAAATAATGAAAAGCAAGTCAACAGCTTGCTTTAGCAAAGGAGAACCAAAAAAAGACTGAAGAAAAAGAAAAGGGCAAGTGATTTTCTTTATCTTTTCTTTTCTTTTCCCTTTTTTGCTTTTGGGTTGAGAGTACCAGGACAGACACTTGTTGACTACTAAACAAGCAATAATCTTCAGCACATTTTGTAGAATATTCTTTGTTGAATCTATGTAACTTACAATTTGGGGACAATTGTGATTTTCCCCCATATGTGTGAAACCATAGAAGATTTGCCACATCAGCAGTTTTGAGACTCTTTCCTGTGTGGCACAATGCTTATGCTGCCCAGAGATCCCAGAGGATTTTTCTGGGCAGGCTGCTTCCAGGAGAATCAGAATGATATCTCAGGGAAATGCGTCAGAGAGACTGGAATTCTATATGCTTTAGCTCAATCTTTTCTCTCAGTCTCTTTGGTCTTCATCCAGTAACTCCTTAGTTTACAGTGTCTGGTGAGAGACCACACCAACTTTGGAATTTTGAAAAGTCAAGAGGATGAGCCACAGGAATTTAGGGGTCAGTGTGTAGGCCATGTTTCTTTTCTCTTTTTTAATAGAATGACTATTTATTTATGCTAGGGGAATAAACATTTTCAGTTTTGATTATGGTCAACACTCCAGACCATGTCCATCATGGTATCAATTGGCCTAGAAAAAGAGAAGGCCATTTATTAATCTGGAATAAAAGCAAAAGAAGTCGAAGGATATATTATCCAATCAAAAGAGCAGACTGGGAAATTCCACCTGGTCCACTGAAGGCCAGAAATTCTTAACCATCTTTGTGAGTTAGACTCCTTTAGCAGGTCTGGTGAAACCTATGGAGCCCTTCTCAGAATCCTGTTTCTAAGTGCATAAAAGACAGAGAATAACAAAGAACTCCTGCTGCAAAGGTAGGAAAAAGTGGGGAATGACTGAACAAGTTGTGGTATATGCGTGTAATGGAATACTATTGTGCTATAAGAAACGAGGAGCAGATGGACTTCATATTTACCTGAAGAGGCTTATATGAACTGATATCGAGTGAGAAGAGTAGAGCCAGGAGAAATCTGTACGCAATTACAGACACAACGTATGTGTGATGTCCAAATTTGATAGACTGGACTCTTCTCAGCAATGCAGTGATATGTCAATCCCAAAAGACTCATGATGGAGAGAGATGTCTACATCCAGAGAAAGAACTAGAAAGAGCTGAGTTTGTATCCAGATTGAAGCAAACTACCTGATCTTTTTCTTGTTTGGTTTTGTTTCCTCTTTCCAATTTTTCATTCCATCTGATACAATTCTTCTTTATAACCTGACTAATGACTAATGTGAAAGTATTTGCAAATCCTATACTTGATTGTATGCTGTCATGGGGTGGGGGAGGAGGGAGAGGCAGCAAATTTGAAACTCAAGGAATTGTGGAAATTAATCTTGTAAACTAAAAGTAAACAAACAATTTAATAAAGACTAAAACATTTTTAAAAAGAAACACTGTTTCAGCATTTATCATGTGCCCATCGTGAGTGGTTATGGATTACATAGTATGTTGCCAGCTGTGGACCAGACCAGCCAAATCGATGAAAGTTCATCCCCACCATGGCTGAGGGGGGGATGAATTTTCAGGAGCATCAGTTCTCAAAGATCAGCTACTTATTAAGCCATGAAGAGGCTGTGAGATGGGCTAAGGGAGGGAGTACCCACACCAGACAATTCCCAGAGTCTCAAAATATTGAGATTTAAATACCCAGGATAGAGGGGGAGACAGGGAGGGAAGAATCAAAGACCCAGACATGCTCGGATTTCTAGCCTAGAAGACTGAGAGTGTGGTGGTGCCACTGAATTGGCAAGTAGGAAAAAGAAGAGGGAAGATCAGGGTGAGTTTGGACATGCTGAGTTTCAGGTGATGATGGTCCATCGTTGCTGGATAAGCTAAATTCTGCGGTTCTATGATTTAAGTGTGTTCTTTTTGCATTTGGAGATGGGGACCTGTTGCTCAGGTAGATCAGGTCTAGACATACACTAGGAGAAGAACAGCAGCCCTAACCAAAAGGAGGATCTGAAATGCTCTCTCCCCTTGAGCAGGGGGTTGTATTTCTTCCAGAAGTACAGCAAGAGCCTGGGGGGGGGGGAGGAGGGGAGTGCTCCCATGGGCCAAGGCTTGGTAGAGTCTAGTGGCTCTTCACTCTTGCTTCCTCCAGTTTTCCCAGTTGTTGTTCCTTAAGTCCGGGCACAATTTCCCCATCTT
Organism: Petaurus breviceps papuanus; assembly: GCF_028583685.1. Lineage (NCBI taxonomy): Eukaryota > Metazoa > Chordata > Mammalia > Diprotodontia > Petauridae > Petaurus > Petaurus breviceps. The sequence goes on along the minus strand of NW_027187353.1, from coordinate 7,804,463 downwards.
CCACCATTCATGCCCCATTAGGTTGGGCAACATCATCAGCTTCTTTCCACTCACCACTGGCTCATCTAATCCTATGGGTGGCTCTTTTCTGGTAGAGGAGCTGACGTTGCTCTCCTATCCCTGACTGCCATCTTCAATTCTCAACTTTCCAAGCTTTTCCAAGAGATACAGAGCAGGTCTAGAGAAAATCCTGGACACCACACTCCAGACCCTGGAGGTCACAAGCTAGGAAGCAATATCTTCCCAGAAGGCAGTTGGAAGTGACCAGGCTGATGCTCCCACCTCTCCCTGAGATAGGACTTCCTTGAAAGTCTGGAACTCTGCATCTTCCAGGTCCTGAATCACCTCATAGATCTGTACTTCCTGGTTCATGGGACCAGGATGCTCACCTGATCTTATGCCTTGGTCTATTTAAGATGGGTAAACCTAAACTAGCTTACTTCCTAGGCCATGCTTCAAAACCAGCATATCATCAATACCCTAAAGAAGAGGAAGCAATCTTTGGCAGTGACCCTCAAGATCCCAGCCTCCCGGAAACTGAGACTCATGCTTGTTTGGCCATCATGCCACATTTGGACATGAATTCAGTAGAAATAATGTTGTGTGGGGACTGAGTCATGTTTTAAACCTCAGAGACTCAGGTGGTGTCAGAGAAGATATGACCCAGAGGTGCTGGGCGGAGGAGGGAGGAAATGTTTGGATGCTTGTTCTTGCCATATCTTTGAAAGAAATGTCTTTTTGTCAAAGCTAATTGATGTTAAATGATTAAATGCCATTGGGGTTCTAAGAACATGCCCCTCATAGTGGGGGTGGGTGAACTCAGTTGGTGGAGGATGGAGGTGATGGCAATAAAAGAAAGAACCTCTCTGGAACCATGAGGGACAATATAGCAGCCCGGCTGAGGGAGGGAGCCAGAACATGCAGGTTTATTTAAAAACATACACAGCCTAAAATAAGGTTTATAAATACAAATATATACAAAATATTTTAACACAATGTATTTTGGGTGGGAGAACAACTAGTGGTTAGAGGGTAGATAGGAGTGTAATTCTAATAGAATTTGAAGATCCCCTTGTATTTATAATCAAACAGGTACTTAGCACTTTGTTCCAAGTTAATGATTGTGTCAAGTATTAAGATCCAGAACTTGTGAATCCCACAGTGGGATGAATTTACTGACATAACAGGAAGGAGCAGGACAGGGAGGAGCTAATATCTTATATAAGGAAAAACCCAAGCTGAGAGAGGCCAGAGCTTCTGGGAGTGAGCATTGTGGAGGCAAAACTGCTATCAATTGAGACAGAATGGAGAACAGAACTTGTGGTGCCAGAACTTCTCCTGAGAACTTCTTCTGAGAATCCAATTGAGAACCTCTGAGAAATGAGAAGAAAGGAGAACTGGGAGGAAGCATGTCTGTGGCGTTGGTACTTTGTCTGTCGGTTTTGATGTCACTTTGTCAAATTCATCTGCTGTTAGAGGATGGTGTTGTTGGTACAGAAGCCCTGGGACCTTGTTGCTGGTTCAGAAACTCTGAAAGAGGATTTTTCTTGTTGTATGCTTACAGAAATCCTGGAGGAAGGGCTTGGTGATGATTTCAGAGGTCCTGGAACTATGCTGATGATTTGTGTTGAGTTATCAGACCTTGTTGGTGGATCTATGTTGATTTCACAGGCAGAAAGTGAATTGATGAGGGGGCCAGCAATGTGCATGAATGTTATTGTGGCTTTGTTAAGCTTTGTCTTCACAGGAACAGAAATTGTGGAGGACTTGAGATGGACCAGACACTGTGAACTTCAGTGTGGAATAAGGCACTGGATGAGGAATTGCACAAGAAGCTGGACAAAGAACTGAGAGGTGTCGGCCTTTGAACTCAAGTGACAGTGGGATATATTCTGGCAGGAGCTGGGACCATGAAAGGGGAACCATGGAAGTGGAGCGCCAATCTCTAGTCAAGATAAAAAGACCTCTCCTTGAGTATTTAATGTAAACTGAGAAGATCATGATTTACTTGGGGTAGAGAACTTTGACTTTATATTTAGAAGATTGAGTTAAGAACTTACTGATTAAGGATGATTGGAAACTAATCTCCAATTAAGAAGAAAGAAGACTTTTTGATTGGAGAGATTAAGACAATGTGACCTAGGGATGGAGGACTTTAACCTCTGTATTTTGTGTCTATTAAGGAGGCTTGCCTCCTTAAGGATGATTGAATTAAGGACTTACTAAATGATTGTGTTACTAAATGAATGTTATGTTCTGCTTAAAACTATGTGACCACTTTGGTGAAAACTTTGTGGCCATTTTAGTGATAAGTTGTTAAGTTATAACATGGTGAATGCTGTATTTTAATTTTCTGTGAATGTTTTTCCTTAGTTTGTTACTGAATAAATAGAGAGTTCACTATACTGTGTAATCAAAATCTTGAAAACTGTTCACAGCAGAAGTCCTCTGGAAGGCTGATCATCCTTGGCTTTACAGAGAGTCAGGAAAGGTTTCATATAGAATATGATGCTTAACCTTCATCTCAAAGGAATCAAACATTTCTATGAGATGGGGGCAAGGAGGGAGTGTAATGTAGCATAATGCTTGGGATACCCTTAGCCATATTTTTAGCCTATACAAACCCTCCCCATCTTTCAAGGCCTGTTCTAAGCCTCTAAATCATCCTGGACCACATCAACCCAAATGAATTCCTTATAGCCAGTATCATGGAACTCTTTTCTGGTCATACAATAGACAAAATATTGTATTCCATTCCAGGATCTATAGTTTAGGAAAGATGTTGATAAATTGTAGAGCATTTAGAGGAAGGTACACTGGGAATGTTTAGCTTGAGGAATAGAATAATAATAATGGCTAGCACTTTTTTATATAACACTTTCAGGTTTGCAAAGAACTTTGCATAAGTCTTATTTTATCCTCACAGCAACCCTGGGAAGGAAGGGCTATTATTATGTCTATTTTACAGGAGAGGAAATTACAGAAAATAGAGGTTGATACTTGCCCAGGGTAACACAGCTAATAAGTATCCTAGGTAGATTTAGGCTGAGGTCTTCCTGACCCAAGCAAGGTCCCATGCACTCTCCTCTGTACTACTTAGCTTTCTGAGATGAGACTCAGAGGGGACATGATAACTGTCTTCAAGAATAGGAGGGACTAATGTGCAAAAGAGGAGTTAGAATTGTTCTGTTTGGCCCCCAAAAAGAGCAGAACCTGGAACAATATGAGCATGGTATGAAATGGCAAATTTAGTCTCAACATCAAGAAAAATTTACCAATTGGGGCTAGCCTTAAGTAGTAGAATTAGCCATAGTGAAATGGGCTATTTCAAGAGGTAGTTGGTTCCACTTAGTCAGAAGTCTTCAACCAGAGGTTGGATGATCAGCCGATTAATGGGGATATGAAAGTACATGAAAGAAAGAATTCATTTACATCTATGAAATGGTTGGATTTCATGGCCAGCTCCAAAATGTATGTTCCTTTTATTCACATGACTGAACATTTAACTGCTTTCTATTTCAGTGTTAGTCTTGTCTTACTACTGTATGTATTCAGTCATTTCAGTCAAGTTCAACTCTTCATGACCCCATTTGGGGTTTTGTTGACTTTTATTAAGCATCTTTTGTATGTCGGGTACTGTGTTAGGCTGTAAATATAAAATACAAAAGAGTCTCCACCCTCAAAAAACTTAGATTTGTGGAGACAGAGGAGAAAACACACTACGGACACTGAGAAGTAAGCAGAAAAAAACAAAAAAAAAAAAAGATAGAGAACAGAGAATGGTTCTTGGAGTCAAGAAGGCCTGGGTGCAAATCCCACCTCAAAGGCATCCTGGCTGTGTGTTCTTGGGCAAGGTCTCACCTCTCAGTGTGCTGTAGACAACTCCCTTAAACTTTAAATTGCAGAGCAGCTATCAAACTGAACTAGGAGAAAAAGTTCTTCTGGGAGCTTCCTAACCCTTTGAAATCCTAGGTTCAGTCCCATAAGCAAGCACAGAAAACATGAGCATGGACAAAGAGCTAACAACAAAAAGGATGAGGAGAAGGTTTCCCCCAAGGTGACATCTGCATCGAATCCAAAGAAAGCCAAGGATTCTGGGAAGCAGAGGCATTGGACATGTAGCAGAGGCTCAATAGATAAATGTTATCTTCCCCCAGATAGTTGTTGGTGGGTTGATCTGAAGCTTTCTAAACCTAATGAAACTTATGGGAAGGCTAAAGAGTTCTTTCTTAGTTTGTTTCCTGTCTCCTTTCCCAGGAGCAAGGTTGGTACTATCACATCATCAGAATCATGATCAAGGGGATCATTTTTTTAATGTAACAGGTAGAAACATTGGTATCGATTTAGCTTTGGTCAGTAATCCAGATCTCAGATGATATAGCTAAGAATCAGCCTGGATACCTCTTATTACATCTCCTTTTATCAATCTAGAAATATGACTCATTGAACTCATTAGGTATGTCCCTACCCACTTGGCCATGCCCCTTCCTTTACCTTCTCTTCTGATCACACCATTCATCTGCCTTTAATCAGTGTCTTTATTTCAACACAATTTCATTAGATTATTAAAGGCATAACAAAGACAGGTACACTAATTGCATGTAACACAAAATGTGCATTCTCTTCAATCCCAGGTTCAATACACTCCCTACCCCAAGACATTAGCCTAATTGGTGTCCATCCCCCCTCAGCCACAGTGTCCCCAGACTAAGGCTGGAATGCAGGACCACAGGAAATGAGCATCTGGTCACAATAGCGAGAGCAATTGGAAGGCCCACTTTTCTCTAGCTAAGTTCTATCTGCTGCTTCCTTCCCCACCGGCTTATCACTCTTGTTGAAGTCAATTTGTGCCACTTACTTCCATGGCTCAAGCACCTAGCTCTCCCTGAAGTCCCACCTAGAATGAGCCGATGTTAACATTTTCATATGCTAATGCCACCTGGAATTCAGCCACAGAGAAACTGACATACCTAGGTCATAGCAACCACCATTTTCCCCTGTCCAACAACAGTTCTGGGTGTGAAGTCAGCTTCATCTATCCACCACCCATATCAGTCCCCAAACAGACAATACACATTTATTCGGCACCTACTATGTGCCAGGAATTGTGCTAAGCCAGCATAGATGAGGATTCCAGTCTTGACAGGGGTCTAGAGTACATCTAAAAGAGCATGATCATTGTAAATAAATCCTCCATTTAGTGGAGCCTTGACAAAGGTCACAATTCTTTTACCTCCTGGCCCCTATCCAAGCACTTTGCAGGGTACCTGCCCTTCAGGATAAACTTCAGCAGTTAGTATATATTCACCAAGCGGAGGGTGTCGGGAAGACCAAAGGAGTTAGAGCTGCATCTCAGGCCTGGAACATCGTAAAGGCTAGAAAACCAGATTCCTGGTGTTTCTGGCGACCTTCAGATGCACTACAGATCCACTCAGCATTTTGTATGGGCCTCCTGTGAACTAATTAATTCATACTTCAGAGGAACAGTCTAGAGTCAGTAGTGTTTACACTGAGGGCTCAGCTGTCATTTTTGCTAGAAACACTGGTTTCCAGCCCGAGCCAAAGCAAGAACATTTGATAATGGATGCATTAATCTATACGTTGGACATCTAACAACTCACTTCCTTTTGCTCCTTTAAATTCCTTGATGAAATTTCTGGGAAATCCTTATTTGACTTTGAGTGGCTTGCCGCAAATGCCCTTTTTAAAAATGCCATCCTTCATATATTCAGGAGATTAGTAGGGAATGCACTTGGAGTTGTTTTCTAGTGGTAATGATGGATGGGCATTAATCTGTCCACACTCTTTTGCCTGGTCACCCCCCCCACCCTGCCCCGCAACTAGAAGCTGTCATTCATAAATTGTCTTATCAGAATGAGGGGTATAGTTTGCGGCAGGAAAGAAGATGGTTGAGTCATAGCATCACAGTATGATAGATAAAAAGCTGAAAGGGACCTCAGAGGGGAGGGAGCAGGGACAAGGAAGGGGATAAGTATTTATATAGTACCCACGATGTGCCGGACACTGATAAATATCTCATCTGATCCTCACAGTTACCTGGGGAGGCAGGTTCTATTAGCATACCCACTTTATAGATGTGGAAACTGAAGAAAACAGAGGTTAAGTGACTTGCCCAGTGTCACACAGCTGGTCAATATTTCAGGCAGATGTGACCTCAGGTCTTCCCAGAAAGAAACCATCTAATCCAACCACCTCATATCACAGATAAGGAAACTGAGGCACTACACAGTTAAATGACTTATGTAAGGTCACAAAGGTAAGTTTAGAGTTAGGATGGGCCTAAATTTGTGACTGTGGACCCTGATAAAATTACGCACAGTCCAATAAGTCATCCAACCCCGGATTTCTTACTCCTGAGCCAGCATGACCCAGTGTAAGGAGTATGAGACTAGAATCCAAAAATCCCTTGTTCTAGTCCTGGCTGTTCCACTAAATAAGTATGAGACCTCGAAAAAGCCTTTTAATCTCTAAGCACCACAGTTTCCTCATCTGTAAAATTCAAGCCTGGGTCTGGTGGTCCAGCTTTCATCTCATCCTTTTCTCCTGCCAGCGAGCCCTAGAATTTGTTGACTGGCAACCCCTCCTGATTTACAGGTGCTATCAGCTCTTTTCAAAACCTGGCTCCCCTCAGCACCAAGCTACAGCTCCAGGAGAGCCTGCAGGTCTCTCCCTTCCTCCTTTCTTGTATTCCTATCCCTCATGAATACTTGGCATGAATAATACAATAGTTATTGTAAATAAGTAAATGAATAAATGTACACAGTTCCCCTATGAAGAGCCATTGGAAACATGAAGAGGACTTCTAAAAAAAAAATAAATGAAAGTGACAAATTTTACAGTTAATTCTGGTTTTCTTGCCTTCTTTTTTTAATATTAGCTGATGCCTTGTGCACACACAGACACACACATACACATCCACTTATTAAATCTCACCACCAGCATCAGTGGGTCCATCACCTCGTGTGCTTTTGGTTTGTTTCTCTTTCTTACTGCATAGGCAACTGAATGGGTAAGGTTCTGCATTTCCCCATTTTTCTAAAACCCACTGTACCAACATTTATAGATTCCCTCAGCAGATGGCAGCTCTTGGCCCCAGCAGACACCCTCTTCTTTGTTTTCTTTCCCTTACCTGCCCTTCATGCAAGGTGAGCCTTTGTCCATTCCCTGATCATGGAGTGGTACAGAAGTTCTATCTCTAACTCTGACTCCACGGGCAAAAAAATACCCTTCCCTTAGCCTCCTGGTTGGTTTAAAATTATTCTATTTTTGTTCTGCCTTTTACAATTCAAGAATTGTTCCCAATTGAAAAAAACAGAATCAAATAGAATATTAGTTTTGCCTTTTCTTCATCTCTCTTTAAAACCAAACCCAAGGCATAATTCCTTCCCCTATTTTGCTATGCTATCTCTGTATCTCCTAGGGCAACTATTTGATGCAATGGATAGAGTGTGGGTCTAGGAGTCAGGAAGATCTCAGTTCAAATTTGGCTTTAGACACTTACTAATTGTGTGACCCTGAGCAAGTCACTTAACACTGTCATCTATAGAATGAGTTGGAAAAGGAAATGGAAAATCACTCCAGTATTTTTGCCAAGAAAACCCCAAATGGGATCACAAAGGGTCAAACGCAACTGAATCAGCTGAACAACAATTCTATACTTCCTACAGTGTCAGACTGTAGCTATGGTGGAGGACTGGAAACAGCATTGGATTTACAATCAGAAGACCTGGACTGTGAATCTCCACACTCCCCAGTGTGAACTCAGGCAAATCATTTCATTATCAATTTCTTCATCCACAAAATGGGTATGATAGTCATGCTCCTCTCCTGACAGGGTCACTATGGACATCAAATATTGATTATTTAATAGACCTTTTTTTTATTACAAGGCCTTCCACAAAACCACTTTTCTATCCCCTACACAAGGAGACAGAGTAATACAATGGAAAGACAACTCTCTCTGGAGTCATAGAACCTGATCATCTACATGACCTTGGACAATTCACTTATCCTTCCTGGGCCTCGGTTTCCCCACCTGAAAAATGAGGGGATTGGACTATGTGGCCACAGAGCTCCCTACTAGATCTACATCTATGAGCTCAATATCCTCACCTGCCCTCACTTTACCACTTATTGTTTAATTGTGTCCAACTCTTTGTGACCTTCTTCAGTGTGTCCTCTCTTATGGGTGAGGAAACTGAGGCAAACAGGATTATGTGACTTACCCAACGTCACACAGCTAGTAAGTATCTGAGGCCACTAAACCACCTAGTTGCCCTTTTGTGTGAGTCATATGCCCTTAAAGAGCAAAAACAACGCATGTAGGCAGCCCTCTGAAATAAATATAAACTTAGGTACTTACAGATAACATTTCTTCACAAACTCCATCATACTGTGAAGCAAAAGCTGAAATGTTCAGGAACCTGACAGCTCACATTTCCACCTCCTGCATTTTCTGGGATTTTTAGAATGAGGTGTGGCTGCTAAGATCAGACTGAACATTGCATTTATTCAACCCCCTCCTTGATGAGCAGCTCCTCTTACTAACAGATAATGCTGGTATTTTGGCAGCTAGTGGGACCCTAAGAATTCATTCTCCCCCTCCTCTGTGAAGAGTTCATGTAGTGTATTTGTATTGCATTCTCATCTATAGGATAAAATTTTCTAAAAACCAAGTAAAATATTGAGCTGAGGGTCAGATTTACTCTGGCCTGACCCATAGAGGCCCAATAATTAGGCAATATCAGATCTCATTAAATAAACCAGCAAGCTATAGGAAAAGTGAATCACCAAGCTGGGATTGTTTCCTTTATCATTACAAGAAATTTAGAAGAGCTATAGGAAATTCATTTGAGTCATTTCAGATCCAGTTGATCCAAGATGGGGGCCTGTTGAGTAAAAGGAAAGGTTAAGACAGAGGGTAACATTATGAAATACACAAGAATGGCCCTTGGAGACTCTTCATCCTCCTTTCTTCACATCCTTCTCTGTTTCAGGATCTCCCCAGGGTTCTCTTACTTCTTTTTGTGGTTGCCTTACCTCCCCTCTGAAATGACCTCTTGGGTCATGCCCTGTGTTGTGGTTGTTTAGTTGTTTCAGTCATGTCCAATTCTTCATGAACCCATTTGGATTTTTCTTATCAAAGCTGGAGTGACTTGCCATTTCCTTCCCCAGATACTCCCCTGTACTCCTGGAATATTCCTTTTCCTTCCAACCATCCATTTCCAATCACATCCTTCCTGCCTTATGTCCATTCACTCAGAGTCCTACTGTAGTAACCCCCCATTTTGTGAATTTATAGAACCCCCCATCTCTCCCCGTCATAGGAGAGATGCCTAGGAAACCTGCCCAAAACCCAACAAAGGAAACCTGCCAAGTAAACCTGCTGAAGCCTGCTACCTGAAGCCCGTAGCCCTCCCCCACCCCCTTCTGTTCAGTTCTCGAAATAGATTTGGGAACTTTCCAGTTGGGCAACAAACTAACCGCTGGGCAACAATTGTTAAGCAACACCAACATTTATGTTGTGGCTTTTGTCTAGATAAACCCCGAGATGTATATGCTCAGGGCTGCCTGATTTGGGTACATGACCCCTGGCAGTCCTTGGATTAATTATGCTCTACAATTAAACTTCATTTCAAATGATTAATGGTCTCACTTGCTATCATTTCTGTTACAACACTACTAGTTGACTGGTTAGTTAATCCCAGGGCAATGGTTGAATGAGTTCACCCCTCCCAGGTAATATTTACATTATAATACAGCTCTTCAAAGTCTTAACCAGAATGGTTGAATAATTGGCAGGACCAGTTGAGGCTAACAGTTATTCTTTGGGGTCAGGGGTTACCCTTTCAATCATATTATATTAGGTGACTAAGACCAGTCCTGTTAAGGGGAATTATTTCCTGATCATATATACTTCTATTTTCCATATGGCCACTTTACATAATACTTCAATCACTAGAATACTGTAATTGAGTAAAACTGACATGTAGAAAACCAATTAACATCTAATTATGTGGCTTTTTAATCAGTTACATTATGTTTAGTCATCTAGTGTCTGGAAAGCACTGTGGTAGGTGCCACAGAGAATACAAAAGTCCATAATACAAGGTCCTAGCCTTCCTGGAGTGTGCTATTCCCACAATTCCCTCACTATTTGGGAAGATATTGAGTAAACACATGAAAAGAAAAAAAATAAAGGTAATTCATGTTTATATGGTACCTTACAATTTACAAAACATTTTCTTCACAAACACTCTATGAGATAAAAAGCAGAAATACTAGTATCCCCATTTTGGAAATGATCGAACCAAGGAGTAAAAAGTTCAATCAACTTTCCCAAAGTTACATGGTCAATTGATGTCAAAGCCACGATTCAAACCTACTGTCTTCTGACTCCATGTCCCATGGTTTACTTGTTTCTTTTTTCTCCGTTGTACCATTCTACCTCTCCAATAAATGTAGAACTTCAGTAATTCAATCCAAAAACATTTAGCAAATATCTCCTGTGAGCAGAATAGTGCAATAGATGGTGGGGGAAATGCAAAGTTTAGAGAAGATAGATTCCAGACCTCGTGAAACTTATAGTCTAGTAGGGCAGTTTCTAAATCACAGAATCTCAGAGTGGGAAAGAACTTCAAAGACCTAGTTCAGGCTTGGTAACTTTTGGTCTCGAGGTCACTTGCGACCTTCTAGGTCCTCAAGTGCAGGGGGTAGAGGGTCACAAGTGACCTTGAGGCCAAAAGTTCCACACCACTGAATTCTAGTCTAACCAGTGCCTGAAAAGAAATCTCATTCTGCAATATCACTGACAAGGGGTTCCCTAGTCTTCATTTGAAGACTTCTAGAGGAAGGAAATCCACCTTCTACCACTGAAAGTTTTATCCTTTCCTTCTCTTTTTTTTTCTTTTTCTCTTTCTCAGCAATTTTCTTCACTCCCAAAGGATTGGACTACTAACTCTATAGAGATAAATGATCATGTCCAGATTATAGACTTCGACATAAAGGAGGCTTTACAAGTCATTTAGTCCTTGCTATTTGTTTTCCTGAAAAACAAGCTTAAGGAAGGTTAAGTGTAATAGGAGGTCACACAAGTCTTGTCAGAGATGGAATCTGAAGCCAGGTATACTTTCTATTGTATCATGTTGCCTCCTTCCTCCAAATCATTATCTCCAATCCTGATTCCAATTTTTATCTTGAAAAATCCACTTGGATGGTCCATGGGCATCTCCAACTCCACCAATCCGAAATGAAAGTCATCCTCTTTTCTCCTCTGCTTTCTTCACCTGATAACTTCATTATTTCTGTCCTCACTGCTTCCCTCTCCACCCCCAGCTCCCTTGTTCAAAGCCTCTGTGATTCTTCCCTCTCCTTCACCTCTCAAGTGAAATCAATTACCAGATCATGTTGACTCCATTTCTGCAACATTGTCTTATCTATGTTTGAGACTTCTTACAGCCTGGCGCTAAGTTCCCTTTCCAGGCTCGCTGCGCATCCCTCTGCTTCACACGCCTTCCATTCTAGAGGAAGTAGGAGAAGGGGATTCTAAGATGGACAGAGGAGAGTGGGGAGGACAGTAGGGGGCAGAGAGAGATAGTGCAAATATCATTATCTTTCTTTTCCAGGTGAGGAAGCTAAGGAAAGAGAAGTTAAGTCAATTGCCTGTGTCACAATTTTAAGATTATAGATTTAAAGCCAGAAGCCCCCTTCCTTTTGTAGATGAGGAAACTGGGGCTCAGAGAAATAAAGAAACTCAGCCAGGGTCACAGAGCTAGGATTGGAACTCAGGTGTTCTGACTCAAGATCCAGGTTTCTCTTCACTCCTGTACACTGCCAGGACCCCCTGCTCATCCTCTTTTCCCACTGGCTCATATTGTCATGATGAACAAAATGCTACTTGGGTAAGGAGGAGAGGGAGGGTCTGATCAGAAAGGACCTAAAGCACCTATCAGAGGAGTTTAGAGTTGGTAAAGAGAGAGAGAGACAGAGAGAGAGAGAGAGACAGAGAGAGAGAGAGA
>NW_027187353.1:7658272-7787425 GCF_028583685.1 Petaurus breviceps papuanus | reverse complement strand
GTGTGTGTGTGTGTGTGTGTGTGTGTGTGTGTGTGTGAGAGAGAGAGAGAGAGAGAGAGAGAGAGAGAGAGAGAGAGAGAGAGAGAGAGAGAGAGAGAAACTTTAAAGACTCTGAAGAGGGACAAAGTGAAAAGGATGTTCAAATTGGAATCATGAAGACTTGACTTCAGATCCTGCCTCCAACACCTTTAGTAGGATAAATCAGTGACCCTCTCCCAGGCTCAGTTTCCTCATCTGTAAAGTAAAGATAATGTTACCCTTAATACCTATCCCATGGGGCTACTGATGAGGCTCAAATTTATAAAGGAACAATGTATTCTGCAAACTTTAGAGCAGCCAGATGGCTCAGTGGATGGAACACTAAGCCTAGAATCAGGAAGATTCATCTTCATTAGTTGAAATATGGCCTCAGGCACTTGCCAGCTGTGTGACCCTGGGCAAGTCACTTCAGCCTGTTTGCCTTGATCCACTGGAGAGGGAAATGGCAAACCACTCCAGCGTCTTTGCCAAGAAAACCCCAAATGGGGTCACAAAGAGTGAAAAACAACTGAACAACAACCCAACAACAAGCCATTAGAGCTATATGTGTTTGCTATTGTATCATTAAGCCTGTGTGACTGATGGGGTAGAGATGACAGTCAAAAAAAGCCTCTAGAAACTCTGGCTTCCTTCAAATGAAGTGATAGCAAAGGATTTCAGCAAAATCAAACTTCGTGAATGTCATGTATGTGTGTCTTGAAAGCTAGCTAGACTTACCAGGCTAAAGATTATTTTCCAATCTAGGACACTGGAGGATTCATTAATGATATACGAAGCATATGGGATGGATTGCCTCAGTACCTGACAGTGAGTAATTTACGAACTCAGGCCAACCTTCCTGGTCGTGATTGTACTTGCAAATGCTTCCAGCTCTATTAGTCTCATTTTCTGTAACAAGTGAGTCCAAAACAGTCTGGGATGGCAGCTTCAAAGAAGGATGTGGAAAGCAACTAGAAATAACTCTGCTAGCAGACTAGAGGAAAGTCAGGGCATGGGGGAAAGTCAGCATCGAGATTTCTGTCCCCAAGACAAAGATGTAACCGGTAGGAAAGAGAGAAGTTAGGAAAGATGTCAAGGGTCATTTCTGCTTCCTCACTGAGGAACCTAATTTGAGTTTGTGTTGTCACTGTCAAAACAGATTCAGAAATTTGTCATTGTTCCAGATTCTTTGGCAGAACATTTTAATTCTTTGTCTCTGGTGCCAATCTGATCAAAATAACCATTAATTTGTCCAGACTGAGTATACCCAGAGGACTTCTCTTGGGAACTGATAGATTTAGGGGGAAAGAGATGGGGAGTGGGAGGAAGAGGAGAAGGGGTTAGGAGGAGGAGGAGGAGGAGGAGGAGAGACAGAGACAGAGAAACAAGAGGGTAGTAAGAAGAGACAGAAAAAGAGAGAGAGATGAAAAGATATCATTCCCATTTTACAAATAAAAAAACTAAGGCTTACAGACATAAAATAATGAGGCTAAAACCACACAATTCATATTTTCATGTTTATATAGCATTTTTATTTTAAAAAAACACTTCACAACAACCATTGTGAAGTAGAGAATATCATTAGGAGTGTTCTCATTTTACAGATGAGGAAACTGAGGCCTCATAGAAATTAGGTGACTTTGCTGGGCGATCAACACAGCTTTGAAGTGTGTGAAACAGGATTCCAGGACAGCTTTGGCATTCCAAGTTAATGAGAGGTAGAACCAGAAAATGGTGTCCTCATTTCATCCCTTGTCCCTCTCCCGCATCTGTTTTTCAGGGCTCCTCTTTGCGCTAAAGCACTCGAGTTAATGAATTTGACCAAACTGTGCATGTAAGTTTAGTCATTCAAGAAGGCACAGTCACAAACTTCAAGAAACTAAAGTCAGAAATTAAGATTCATCCCATGTAACTTAGTCAGATGGAATATTTATCTGATCAAGCCAACTATCACTAAGTTGATTGGAAACTGAAAAACTAGAATGGGGAAGGTCATTTTCTAAGCTAGAGAGAAAGCTGAATTCAGAGAGTTCAAGGAGTCAACATTTGCAAATGCAATGAAAGAAAAAAAAGAGGTCATTGTAAGCTACATAACAGGCCCAAAATTCTGGCCATAACTTCACTAAAAAGAAAAAGAAACATTGGCTGAAAATCAGGGTATTGAACTGAATGCTCCCCATGGTTCCTTCCAGTTTCAAATTCTATGATCTTACACAACCAGGTGGATTCAAGTCAAATCAAGTCAAATAAGCATTGGAGTTAGAACTGTTTGAATGACTGGGAGGGAAAAAAGGAACAAATACCAACTAAGTACCTACTATGTGCTTTACAAAAATCATCTCATCTGATCTTCTCCCCAACCTCATGACTGCACATAAAGATTAGCCATTGCTGTCAGCTTGGGGGAAGGTCTCTGCTATAGTGTCTCAGGAATCTGTCCTTGACCATGTTTACTCAACATTTTCATCTACTAATTGGGTGAAGGAATGGATAGCAGGCTTTTCAAATTTTCAAGAGTCATGAGACAGAGAGAGACAGAGACAGAGACAGAGAGAGAGACAGAGACAGAGAGACAGAGAGAGACAGAGACAGAGAGAGACAGGGACAGAGACAGGGACAGGGACAGAGACAGAAAGACAGAGACAGAGAGACAGAGAGAAATCTAATATATTAGATAACAGGATTGGGACCTAGAATGAATTGTTTCCCCCAGTTAGAACATCATTTCCTTGAAGAATAGGGAATGTCTCTACCTGTTCTACTTATATCCCTTGTGCTTAGCATAATGGATGGCACATAGCAAGCCCTCAAAAAATGCTTTTCCATTCAGCATTAGTTCATAAAAGATGCTGCCTGGCTAGAATTAAGGATCTAATTTAATGATACTAAATTTAATAGAGTTAAATGCCAAGTTCTACCTACCCTTAGATTCAAGTAATTGCATAAATACAGCCTAGAGAAATATGGCAAGCAACAGTTTATATGAAAAGAGTCCGAGGATCTTAGTGCAGGCCAGCCCCAGGAGGAGTCATCAGTGAGATTTGGCAACCAAAAAGTCAGTGGGATTTTAGGTTGCATTAATAGAAACATGCCATTCACTGGTGCTGACGCCTCCAGAATAAGGGAAATGATCTTCCTAACTGTACTCTTTCCTTATCATACCAACTAAAGCACAATGATCACTTCTGAGTGTCACAATCCTCTACAGGATTGTGGCCAAGATGGTGATGGGACTTGCCATGAAGACCAGTCAAACGAATTGGGGATGTTTAGCCTGGAGAAATGAAACTAGAAAATGGTAGGGTGTATATCAGTTGGAAATGAAGATTCTGCTGAGGAAAGACAAGCAAGGATACTCCCAGAATGTGACAAATATTCTGAGTACAGACATGCATTAGTCAAGAAGTGTTTATTAAGCACTTACTGTATGCTAGACATGGAATGCTGGTGATGCAAAGAAAGACAAAAACACATTCCCCTCTTCAAGGAACGCACATTATAAGAGGAGGAAGCAACATGCAAAAAAGGATGAATTGTGCATACAAGATACGTGCAGTGTAAGTGCTTGTTCCTCTCCTAGGAAAGCTGACTCCCCATTCCTTTCTCAATGTTTGGCACGTGGAGCAAAACAGCTCATTTCTCCCCACTTTGATCTCGACAGAACAATAGTTCTAAAGGGGAAAGTATGACAATAGTGAGTTGGTGACAAGACCAAGGAAGTCACTCTCTGTTGTTGACAGGGTTGAACCTCCTTCTTTCAAAATTTGTCCTTTAAGAAGGCAATGTCTTTCCCCTCTGGCACTCAGATCTAGTGTAAAGTTTGGAATGAAAACTGAACAAGGTCATCTCCAACCCTCGGGGAGTTTCGAGGAGACAGCCATAGAGGTTCTAGCAAGGAGAAAGGTAATATATGTAACCTGACTGCATCAGGACAGTAGGCAAGGATTCATGTTACTCAAGATTAATGGGGGCATCTCTCTTTTCTCTCATTGGTTCTAGGTAACAGGTCTGCTCTACTCCCCTATAACTTTTTTGTGACTGGTAGAGGAGCCCTTTTCTTCACACATACTCCCCACAAGCCCTAACCCTTGGTTGGGAAGCTGAGACTTGGTAGGGGTGTTAGGGGAGGGAGAAACCCCATCTCAGTATCTACTCAGTTTGGAGCTGGGAAACATGTATGGTCTCATGCCAAGAAAGGCCCACCTCAACCAAGTAATCAAATTCCACCTAATTTAAAAGAATGCTGGTATGTCTTTAGATAAGAATTCTATCCTGAGTTTATAGAAGTAACCTTTTGTATATCTGTCTGTTTCTATTGAGTTTTTTCTGACATTATATGTTTATCAGTACTTTTATTTCTGTATCCTTCTCTCTTAAGCAAAATTGTCTTTATATCTTGAGTGAGCTTCAGACTGATGACTATTCCAGTGTCCACTATTTGACGATATGAAGCATCCCAGAAGGATGTGGGGATTAGTTGTACCTCAAAATGTTTCCTGGGAGGAGATTGTGTACATGGAGTTTTTGCAAGAGAATTGGATTTACCATATGTAGAAGAATTTGGTTTGTTTTTCTTGACCCCCAGAAAACAAAACTTGGAACAATAAATGGAAGTTACAATGAGATATATTTTGGCCAATCCACTGGGGAAAATCGTTCTCAACAACTTAAGCTATCCAAAAAAAGAATAGGAAGCTTTCATAATTAATAAACTCATTATCTTCAAAGGGAGGCCACTTGTTAGGAATAATGTCAAGGAGATTTGGGTTTTAAGGATGCCTTGGGCTAGGTGGCCACTTTTCAATTCTGAGATTCTGTGATTGACTAACTCTAGGAAAGAAAACAGTAATACTGCTGAATAAGGATACTCCCTTATGTGTCGTAATCAGTTAAAGCATAATAACAGAATAACAACAATCCCACTCAGAGTTTCCAGAGTTGCTTAAGAGGGATAAGAGCATGAGAGATAAAATCTACTTTCTGTGACTCTACAGGAATCCCACAGCTTTTTGATTATTTTAAAAATGATTGGAAATGTAATCAGCATTACAAAAAGCAGCAGTCCATTCAACTGGTTGTCTTTCCTGGTGGGGAGGGAGGGAAGACTATCTACAGGTAGTTTTTCTACAGAAAGTTCCTAGATTTTCTATGTACAAATAGTCTTTACTAGAGCAAGCTCTTTGGGGAAGGCAGCTTGGTATAGTAGAAAGAGTATTGGTTCTGGCATCAGAGAGCATGGGTTGAAATCTCACCTCTGGTAATTAGCACTTACAATTTTCTGCCAACATTCCTACAAGAATTGGGAAGAGATGTTCACATAAATATAGGAGAATGGATTTTAGAGCTGGAAGGAACCCCAGAGGTCATCTAGTCCCAATCCTTTATTTTACAGATGAGGAAAGTGAGGTTCATAGAAGTTAATTGATTCAGTCAGTCAGTCATCAGGCAGATGACATCAGACTTAAGATTTGAACTAGGACCATTGACGACTCTTTCCAGTGTACCGTGATATTTCTGAAATGAGGAAAATTATTAGAATAATTATGTCAACAGGTTTTCAGTATAGATGTTGAAGTTAATAAGGATAATAATGAAGGTTTTAGAAAAGCATACACCATATACAGAAATAGATCATAAGGAATAAGTAAGGAATTTCAAGTGAAAGTTGGGTCTCTTTTAGGGTGAGAAATTAGAGTGGAAAGGTGAAAAACAGATTTGGTATAAAGGGTCAATCACTTATAATGAAAAGGGGGTTCTATAAGGCACAGTAGAAGGGAGGGACTGTGGGGATGGGATGGGAGGGGGTGCAATATGTACTTAATAGGTAGAAAATCTGGGGTGGTGAATAGAGCACCAGCCCTGGAATCAGGAGGACCTGAATTCAAATCTGGCCTCAGACATGACACACTAGCCGTGTGACTCTGGGCAAGTCACTTAACCCCAATTGCCCTCCAAAAAGGAAAAGAAAAAAGAAAATCTGGGGTGAAGGCAGCAGGAAAGGGAGCTTACCACCAGGCCTTAAATATACCAAAATGACAGATTCTTAGAGTCTGAAGGATCTTCAGAAGCATCTAAGTTAACCAAAATCTGCAAAAGGA
Source organism: Petaurus breviceps papuanus (assembly GCF_028583685.1). Taxonomy (NCBI): domain Eukaryota; kingdom Metazoa; phylum Chordata; class Mammalia; order Diprotodontia; family Petauridae; genus Petaurus; species Petaurus breviceps. The sequence goes on along the minus strand of NW_027187353.1, from coordinate 7,781,309 downwards.
TCACTTCTACAATATGCTACATGAGTATTCATTCCACCCTCCTTTAATAATTTGTAATAAGGGGAAAGCAACCCCTCAGACCCAATCCCTCTTCTGGCTAAGAGCTCTTCAGATGTATAAGTACAGCTGCCACAACCTCTGTCCCATTCTTTTAACTGCTCTTCATATGCATGATTTCTCTATCACCTCACCATCCCAGGTCACCTTCCCCTGTCCATGGTCCAGATAGCCTAAGTAATACCCTTCCTAAAGTCTGACACCCAGAATTGAATCCAATACTCCAGTTGTGGTCTGGCTAGGGCAGTCACTCAGTAAATATTTGGTGATTGATTAGAATTCAAATACACTGCCTTCTGGTCCTGAAGTCTGACTACTAGTAATGAAATGCTCAAATTTCTGTAGATTGCAGGTCTGGGAGAAAGAGAATACTTTGGTATAAACATGACCGACTCTCTCATTTATTTTCTTGGTTTAGTCCCTGTTGGGATCTTTTATGGTAGGAATGCCTGGTGATGCTTGTTTGACTCCTCATGCCAATAGCCCCTTGACTTTCATGTCTTGGGCTGATGAACATTTGATGAAACCAGAGTAAGGGAAAGCTCGCTACGCATGCCACACCTATTTCCCCAAGCTCCTATTTCAGTTTAATAACACAGACTGGCTTACTTGCACACTTTTTCTAGAGATTTGAATTTCAGTTTCTAAATCCAAAACATTTTGTTTCAATTCTTTGAAGAGTGATTGAGAAACTCCCCTCATCTTTTGGGTAGGCGGGTCTCCTGTGTTGTTGATTGGGAGCAGTCCAAAATATAAATATCCCATCTACCTGAATCTCCATTTCCCTTGCTTCATTAATTGCTGACACAGGCATGGGGGCACCATCTGACCTTTCTCTGGAATGGGTCATGGCGTTCACTTGAAAAGTGATCCTGGTGTCATGATCAAATAGCCTATCCTTTGCTTATGGACTGGTAAAGCACATCATTAATCAGGGGTTGCAGAAACTGTCAGGCTGCCTCGACAGAAGTCCTTTGCTCTGAGGAGAGCTCATTAAATGACAATAACCTTTCAGAGTAACCGAATTTTCAAGCTGAAAGGAACAGAGAAATCATGGAGCCCAACTCTCTCATTTTAGTGAGGTCTATGGAGTGGAAATGACTTAGCCAATTATATAAGAATTTGGGAGCAGAACTGGGACTAGGAGTGGGACAGAAACACATGTTTATTAACTACCTACTATGTGCCAGGCCTTGTTCTAAGTGCTTTGCATATATCTCAGTTGATCCTGACAACAATCATGGGAGGTAGGTGATAGTCTGATCACTATTTTTACTGTTAAGGAAACTGAGGCAGACAGAAATTAAGTGACTTGTCCAGGGTCCCATAGTTGGTAAAGAACTGAAGCTAGATTTAAATTCAGGTCTTCCTTACTCCAGACCTAGCAGTCCATACCCTGTACTACTTAATTGCCTCAAATATTATCTCAACTGATCTTCACAACAACTCTTGGATGTAGACAATATTATTCCCATTTTACAGATACATAAACTGAAGAAAGCAGAGGATAAATGACTTGCCCAAGGTCACACGGTTAAGTTAAGCTTCGTGGAATTTGAACTTAGGTCTTCTTGACTCCAGGTTTAGTACTCACTGTGGGGACAGGAATAAAAACTGACTCTGAATCTTGTATTCTTTCTACTGCCACAGGCAACTTCTCTTTGATCTTAATCACTCCCAAAGCTTTCTCTTCTCTAGAATAAAAATAAAATTAAGTTGGAATTAAATATTCGACCCTTTTTTGCTACTTTTCTGGGAAGATACTTTGTGGGATCTAGACAGGAAAAAGCAATGTTACCTGGCTTCATTTGAGTAAGCTCCCCCACCCATGGGTGGTCCACAGAAATAGAACGAATGTTGTGTACTGGCTTACTTCCCCTTGCCTGTTCATGGCTGAAAAATGATGTGATGACAGCCCTTGAGCTGTTGGAGTCCTGGGGACAGATGGTGAATTGGGGGGCAGAGGGAAGGAGTTTAACTGAAGGTTAAAGTAGAGGTGACTTAACCAGATCTAGCAGAAGAGATGAGATTTTCAAATATTCTAAGAAAGAAAGACAATTATTCTTCATAATTCATTGTTTGCATCTTGACCAATCAACAAGCATTTACTGAACATTCAGTATATAACCGACACATAGGTAGAGCAGTGGCCTGGAGTCAGCAAGACTCTTCTTCGTGAATTCAAATCTGGCCTCACACATTTACTGACTGTGTGACCTTGGGTAAAAGTCACTTAACCCTATTTGATGATAAGTTTTCTCATTTGAAAAATGAACTGGAGTAGGAAATGGCAAACCACTGCAGTACGTTTGCCAAGAAAACTCCAAATGTGGTCATGAAGAGTCAGACATGATTGAATGTGTCAGGTACTGTGCTAAGAACTGAAGATACAAAGAAAAGGAAAAACATGGTACCTGGCCTCAAGAAACTTGCATTCTAATGGGGGAGACATCATTTAATAGTAATAATATAATATTGTAATAATATATAACGATATAATACAGAATAAAAAAATATAATTTTAATAATATGGGGGGGGGTCTAATTGCTGGAAAGGGAGTTGGGGAGAAAGAGAAAGGCTCCCTGCAAGTGGTGATCATGTCTTAAAGGAAGCCAGACATTCTAAGAAGCAGAGTTGGGGAGGCAGAGCAGCCCTAGCATGAAGGACAACCAGTACAAAGACATAAAGAAAGGCAATGGAATATTGTGTGCATGGAATAGCAGGTCAGCTGATATACCTATATTGGAGAGGGCATGAAGTGGAAGTCACATGCAGACTCCTGATGAATTGGGTAACTCGACCACAGAAGCAGGAAAAGGAAAGACAAATAGGGAGTTTTCAATAGGTGGTTTTAAGGGAGGAATATAAGATTGGGGGTCTGTTTGGGAATTTTATCCCTTGCCCTGAACATTCCCTATCAGAGGTCTGCAAATTGAGGGCACTATTCAGACAACTTCTAAGATGGTGGTATAGTTGTCTTCCTGCCTGTAAGGGTTATGGGATTTAAAGATCTTCCATGCCCCATTGGACTTGCTGACATAGCAGGAAGGGGCGGAGGAAGAGGAAGCGGAAGCCAAACTAGAGTTGCTGCGGTGGCTAGCAGTGGCGGCGACGGCGGCAGCAGCAGAGGCAGTGGCAGAAAGAAGCCCTTTTTGAGTCAGCCAGAATTTCTGCTAAGGACTCCTGCTGAGGACTGGCAGGGGCCGGAGCTGCTGGGAGCACGCTTCCTGGACGTTGGGTGGTTGCTGTAAGTGGGGAGAGGAGGACCTTTGCCTGAGGCATACTGTTCTGTTTTAAAGGCTTGAGAATGTGGGTGCTTTCTACTTTATCTACCAGTGCCAATGTCATAACTACTCTGATGGCTTTCACTTTCTGGTTTGGGGACTCAGTCTTTTGGTATTTTAATAAATTTTCTAGCTTTTTCCCCCATATGGCAAGCATGATGTATTTTGTGATGGATAATTATATCAGCATGTCTGTAATTTCCATAGGCATTGTGAATATGGCATTGCTGATACACTGCCCAAGGCAAGTAACACTTTTGTGTCTGTCCATACAAGTTGATCAGTCAGCTAAAGGAGGAAGTCAAGTAAAATGAGAAATGATTTTGTTATCTAATTTACTGTAAAAGAAAAAGAGTTTCTAGATAGTATGGGAGAAAGAAACAAGGAAAAAAATATCCTACTGAGGGAGATGACTACCAAAACTAGTAACAAAAGTTTGATGACACACAGAGGATAAAGAAAAGGTGGATGGGGGTAGTTCCAATGCGTGGAAGGGCTCTAAATTCTTAGAATTAGATAATAGGTATGAGAATCTTTCCCCAGAAGATGAGTTTGAACCTTCCTAGGAAGAGGTAGTAGCAAATTAGAGGAAAGCTTAGGATTTAGGATCACAGATCACATATTTAAAGCTGCAAGACCAGTAATAGAAGTAGGGTATAACTCACTGGTAAAAATTATAGGGATGATGAATGTGAACAATACTTATGTTTGGAAGCTGAAGATCTGCCAAATCAGCCGCTTGGCATCTAGGTGGTACAGGTTAGAATAATGGATTTGAAGTTAAGGAGACCTATGTTTGAATCCTCCCTCAGACCTTGGGCAAGTCCCTTGACCTCTTACAGTCTCAATTTTCTCATCTGCAAAATGGGTATAAGGATCTCACCTACTCTCCAGGGGTGTTGTGAAGATCAAATGACGTAGCATATGTAAAGCATTTTGCACCTTAAAGAGCTATATAAAGTGCTAGTGATGATGATGATGATGACGCTATGAAAAGGACAGATGATACTTTCAGGGAACCCACAGAAGATGAGCTCACACCCTAATACTCTCATACAAAAAGCAGTCATTTTCTCCACCATGCAATAGACCACAGAACATTAACTATACAAGGGTAATTGCAGGACAGAGACTAAGTCTCAGACCATTTCTTTTTAACATTCATTGAAAAAGATAAAAAGAATGAGATAACACTGACAATACTGATAATTGGCATGTGTTATGTAAGAATCTGGATCTCACAAAGATTTTTACAGACATTATCCCATTTGCCTACTACAGTATATGAAATGTACTAGGGATAAAAAGAACAGAACATTTTCTTTCCTCAAAGAGCTTACACTCAATTGGAATCACTCCAAACTAATGTCATTTCCTTTTATGAAAGTGGTACCACACTTGCAAATCAAAGAAATGGTAGAGATTTTTCTGAACAGGTCTTTGCGGGGCATTTCACAAAGTTTCTTATATTATTGCCTCCATTTTACACATCGGAAAACTGAGTCTTCAAGTTAGCCAAGGGCTAAGTGCCTATGGTATGGAAGAAAAGGTAATTGCTAGGACTTGGGTTCATATCTTATCTCAACATTTAATATACATGACCTTGAATAACTAACTTAACCTCTTTGGGTCTTAGTTGTCTTATCTATAAAATGAGGAAAGATGAACCCACTGATCTCCTGAACTTCTCTATTTCTGTTAAGAGCATGCTAAAAGTCACTCAGGACGGGGCGGCCAGGTAGCACAGTGAGTAAGAACATCGGCTCCAGTGTCAGGATGACCTGGATATAGAATCCGTGCTCTGACACTTAGCACCACACCCAGAAATAACTGGCCATGTAACCTTGAGCAAGTTACTTAACCCTGATTGCTAAAAAAAAAAAAGTCACTCAGGTTAACTCTCCTAGTGTCATCTTTAACCCATCACTCTCACTCACCCTACATGTCCAATTGGTCCAATTGGTTGTGAACTTCTGCTTCCATCTCCACAACCTCACTTGTGTTCCTCCCCTTCTCTCCACTCACCATGCACCGAAAGGCAATGGAGAGGTGCATGCTGGCTGTAAGCAAGCTGCAACACATAACTAAGAAGGGACTTGAAAGAAGACAAGAGTCATGGATGCCATCAAGGAATTATATGACAGGAAGAGAAAATGGACTGGTCACATGGCCAGAGAGAAGACAGGTGGACGGCTGAAGTGCTCCAATGGGACCCTCAAAAATGTCAGGAAAAAAGAAGGACCCCAGAACATTGTGGATCTCAAGGAATGGGCCAATGTGGCTAGGTTCTGGAAGGGATTGGAAGGAACTCCTCAATTGGAGATCACAGATCCATTGACAATTGAATTGATCTCTAAAGGCCTTCCCAGTTTTAGATTGGTGACTTCGTGATAATAGCTGAGGGAAGATTCATTCTAAATATATTAATTTGAAATTTAGTGCTCTTTCCACAATAACACAAACACACAACACACACACATAACACACACACACACAGCCTCCAACTTGGATACAGATATGGCAAGTATGTTGAAAAAATGTTGAAATGACATGAAAATAGAAAAAAGAGTTAATACATGAGATAACAAAACACAGAGCCCAATGATGTCAAAATTCTGGAATGCTGGACCAAAACCGAGAAAATGATATATAACCGGGATAACTGTAAAAGGTTCAAAATATTGACTACCCAAACACAGGCTGGTCAAGACACAGCTATGTATCAGTTTATATGAAGAAAAATTTCCCTAGAGCACTGTTTCCCAAATAGGTGAACCTAGAGACTACTTTGGATCTTGAAATGTATTGATAAAACCCATAAATACTGGTCTGGGAGAACCCCGAGTTTTTGATACTCCCAGGAAAAGTGGGAGGTGGGACAATGGTAGAAGGAGCAGATGTTATTAAAGCCAAATCTAATTATGCAGTTATTGGCTTATCTACTTCTTCCCCCTTTGATGTCATGGAGGGACTTCCCCTTGGGGAGAGCTGCTAACACAAGACCTGAATGAAGTCTTGCCTCTTTTTTTTCACTTTCTGACCTTCCTTTGGGGCTCTTTAAGGGAAAGGTAGATGAAAAGGTGCACTAGTGAAGCCATTTAGGATGTTGTGTTATTACTTCAGCTGAAAAGGTTTGGTAGGAGAAAAGGTGAAAACTAATAGATGCTCTGTGACCCTGCCTTCCCATGGCCATTACTAACCCTCTGCCTCCTTGACTCACGTGATCACAGAGTTGAAAGGAGAAATTTCAGGAGTCTATCATCCATCAGGGTTCACAGAGGGATGTCAATATTTGGGGGGCCTTCTCCTTTTGAAGAAAGGCCATCTAAAGACCTGTCTATTTTCCTTCCTGGGATGTGAAGTTAGCCACAAGAAGAGCAGGGTGCCAAGCCAGAGAGTGCTCGAGAGCAATGATCAAGGCCCAGTCAGCATGGGGAAGCCACAGGACACAGAGGCTCTCAGCCCAGGGCTGCCGGAGCCATCTGAACAAAGGAAACTTGCTTAACCCTAATGAAGGAGTTTTGCTTTTATTGGGCTTCCTTTAATCCTTGGAAGAGAAGATGTCTTGGATTTGGTTCAAAACTCTAGAGGGGATTCTGAAAAAAAGAAAGAAAGAAAGCAAAGCCTAAACACCTGATACCCCCCTCCCACCAAACAAAAAAAAGTCTGTCTTAAACCCAGCTGATGCAAATTTTTATAGCTGAAAATTTTTGTTTGCAAAGGACCTTTCTTAATTGATTCTCAAGACCAATCTTTTCACATCCTTTACAGATGTGAAATCTAACTGATTCAAGGATTGTGTCCTCAAAAGGGCAAAGTAGAAAACTCTGGACCTGGAGTTAGGAAGACCTGAGTTCAAATTTGGCCTCAGACGCTTAGTAGCTGTGTGACCCTGGGCAAGTCACTTAGGCTCTGACTCAGTTTCCTCATTGCTAAAGTGGGAATAAAAATTCCTCCTATCATTGTGGTGAGGACTAAATGAGATACTATGTGAGCAAATTTTAGTATGCTATAAATTACTAGGTATTATTATTATTACTTCAGATTAGAGTAAGAACTGATTAAAATAACAATTGGAACTGAACCTATAATTTCCTTGGTATAGGGAACTCCCAGAAAAGGTAACTACCTTAACTAAAGTAGGCTGACACCTTCTTTGCAATTTAATAGTCTTTAATTGTCTAGAGCTCTAAGAGATTGTGTGATTTGCCTAAGGTCCCACAGTCAAAGGCAACAAGATCTTCAAGTCTATGAGGAAAGTTCTCTCTCCACTAAGTCATACTGCCTTACCTCCCCCACCACCACCACCTGCCCCAATTCTATACAACTACAATGCATTTTCCTCACAACATTCCTATATGGGATGTAGTACAAGTATTCTTATCCCCATTTTATAGAGGAGAAAACTGAGGTTTGGAGAGGTGCTCATGTCCTGATCCACGTCCAAGATCACACAAAGCCAAGACAAACCTTACCATGACAGCACAGTCCTCCATATTTCCACAGCTCTGTGATCTTACCAATGGGAGTAGTCCCACAATGGAGCCCAGTGAAAAGAACATTGGCTGTAGAATCAGGGTGCAAGTCTTGCCTCAGAAGTTTGCTGTCTGAATGACAGTGGATAAGTCATTTCAACTCCCTTATTAGGGAAGCCTCTGAGGTCCCCTCCAGCTCAGTATCTGGGACTCTTCCATTGTTAATTACCACAACCCCTCTATGCCTTCTACCATGTAATTCTTCTCCCTGGCTTCCCATAGATTCACCACAGGCAATCCACCCAATGTGCCTTAACATTACATGGGGTACCAAGGAAGCATGCAGGTTCTCTGCCTGTTTTAAGAATGATATCCAACCTTTATCTAGCACTTAAATGTGCCAGGCACCTTACAGGTATTATTTCATTTGATCCCCATAACACCCCTTCAAGGAAGGTACTATTATTATCTCCATTTTAAAGATAAGGAAACTGAGGCAAACTGAAATCAGGTGACTTGCCCAGGGTCACACAGCTAGGAAGTATCTGAGGCCACATTTGAACTCAGGTCTTCTGACTCCAGGCCAGCACTCTCTCCACCTCACCACCTAGCTGACTGTTATCCTTTATTCTTACTGAAGAAGCAAGGCACCCAGAGGAGGAGAAGGGAGGCAGCATGAGTCAGGAAAGTCAAATCACTCCCACCCCCACCTCAACCACCACCTCTCCTCAGACTCTGATGGAGATTTCCCAGGGCTCTGAAACCATGAGCATGAAAATATGTTCCCAAACCCCAGTAGAGAGGAGGTGAGGAGGGGAAGAGGAGATGGTATGGACCAGAGAAGAACCTTCCTGGGCTGCAGCCAGAAACCACAGCACCATCAACTAGCTTCCTATTTTGACTAATTATTCTTGCTTAGTGGGTGCTAAGCTCGGTTATTTTCTATGCTACCTAATATTTCTTCATCGTTCTGTCTACAGGGCTAATGCTGTAAAAGTTCTCTAAACTTTGGCACTCTGGGTCAAAGTCCTGGCTTCCCCATCCTAGTTACAGTTTAAACAGAGGCTGGAATGCTGCCTATCAGTGATACTATAGAAGGTATTCCTGCATTAGGAAAGAAACTAGAATAGCTGAATTCTTGTCTCATACCACTCTGAGATTCTGTGATCCTATGAGAGAAATGACTCCTAAATTATAGAATTTCAAGCATCAGTTATAGGCCACTGGGGAAGATACAGAAGTATACTTTGGGAATGGGGAGGGAGGGAAAGAAGTTCCCAATGCCCCTTAAATTACACCAGTTTGGTGACTGTACTTGGCCTGTATTTAAAGCTAATCCTGCCCTATCAACCAGCCACATTCCCTTAAAGTTCTATAGCTAGGAGCAAAGGTTTCTAGAATCATTCTCCAATAATTTCCCGTTGGCAAGTTAATCTTAAAGCAACAGAACAAGTCAGTTTTCTTCTCCCCTACCTATGAAGAAGCATTTCAATCAAAGGATTTCCCCTGGAGTTGGCTGTAAGTATACTTAAGGTCCACGGGAAGATCAGAATAAACAAGTATTAATCCTGGGAACTTTCTGTAGAATTATGAAAACAGACTGTTATAAAGCACATCCAGATGTTAGCCAGGCAGAGGAAAAATTGAAATAATAGCCTTGAAGTAAAATCAACAAAGCCCCCACCAAGTCCTACTGAGCCGCTTAGCAGAAGGGCCCCATTCCATGGGGCTGGGGAGAATTCTCCAGAGCCCCAAACTTTGATCGGGCTATGCTAAGCCCAATTGTTTGGACATCTCTCTCACTTGAATTATAAGAATCATAAAGGATCAACATTGATCTGCAGAGATCAAATTGTTTTTTATGAGCTAAGTGGCAGGTTTGAAGGGAGTTGAAAAAAACACCCAGCTATCCAGTCCTTTTGCAATGAGCAAGAATATGAGCGCCAGACAAATCAGGATGTTTCTAAGACAGTTATTTTAAAATTCCGCAGAGCTGGGGGAATGGAGGATTACATCTTTATGAAGATTTGCAGAAGGGATCACAGAGGAAAATAGAGGACTTGTCAAAATGAAAACTTCTGGTAGGAATCTGAAAGACAGTAACTTAGAAAACACCACACCCTGCTGATTATCTTTAGTTCAACCTCTCCATATCTTGTTTGTACATACGTGTTTACATATTGTCACCCCTATTAGTCTGTGAGCTCCTTGAGGGAAAGGACTATCTTTTTTTGAATTGTCAGTGCCTAGCACATAGTAGGCAGTTAACAAATGCTAGTTGACTGACTAGGAAACTATAAATGCTCCAAATTTAAATGAATAGTCCCCACAGAGAAATCACCCATTGTGTCTAAAACTAGTCCAATAAATGATCACTCACTGAAATTCAAGGCAATATCTTGTTCTTACCATTTGGTGACTATGGAGGTTTGGACGATTTATCTTATAGGAAACAAGCTTTCACATCATTCCATTAAGGATTCAACCAGGTCAATTAGTAAGATTTAATTAGCATATTTTATGTGCTAGATGAGTGGGACACATTCCATTTTGAAACTGGTTTTCTCTTTTTTTAAAGAGAGGAAGATGAAAACTCAAGAGGGAGATTTTAAAATGATGAACTCATGACTCTACCGGCTTCTAATGCTCTGGAACCCATTGCTAAAAAAGATCATGGGAATGATGGGGTAGAAGATTGTGCCGTGAATCCTTCCATCTTTGTCAGTTTGCATATCTCCAATGGAGACAGCTTATTTATCCATGGCAATGTCTTTCCCGAAATCTAAAGCTCAGAGAAATCCTATTACTCTCCTATCTGATATTATTTTTTCTCCTTCCTTGAGAAGCAACATAGATTGTTGATTGAGAGCTGGCTTCAGAGCCAAGAAGACTGTGATCACTTCAAAGTGCTTATTCTCTCCAAATCAGTGCAGATAACAATCCACCCACACCTTCACATCCTATGTGTAATTCTGGATCTCCTGGAGATCCCCATAGATCATCCTCCCAATGTGCAGGAAACCTTCTACCTCCACATATATTTTTTCCAGTACCAATGAGGCACTGGAACTGCCCATATGTCCTCTCTCACCCTTGCTCACATCCTTTTCCAATCATACATTTCTTTAGCGTTATCTATTATAATACCTTTTACTCATCAGTCATTGTTGGAAATAATCTTCAGCCCAATGATCACGAGTCTCTCATTTGCCCTTTGGGTCATCTACTACTTTGGTTCTTTGTAAAATTACACAGGGGAGGTGTCTCAAAAATAGATGTACAGCAATAGGCCATGGCCATCAGTCTGGTCATACAATGTGGATGAAAAGATTCATGGAGAATTCTGCTACTGTGGTTGGAGGGAGATCCAGGCTAAACATACCTTCTTACACAAATGCTTTACTCTACAGGATAAATCCAAGCATGCAAAAGAATTGTCTATTCAACAGCTCATAGAGCATAGATCTAGAACTGGTACCTTAAAGGAGGACATCTAATCAGGAAATCTAGTCCTCATGTTACAGATGAGATAACCGAGACCTAATTAAGTGACTTCCCTAACATAAGACAGGTAGTAAGTGTCCAAGATTTGAACTTAAGTCCTCTGACTCCAGAAATAGGACTCTTTCGACTCTTTCCTTAACTCATTGTGATTCATCTTGTTTGACTAATCCAATATTTAATTATAGCAGGGGTTTAAAATCTAGGGTCCACAATGTTAGAGTTAGAATGTCTTGATTCTATTGCATGACTACTAAAGTAGTCTAAATGAATAACATAGGTATGAATAGCTGATAGGATTCTTCTTTGGAAGCAATCATCACTATAATGGCCCCAGTCCTATCTCACTGCAATTCTAAGCCAAATGTGCCACACATTTTATTCACCTCCTTGTCAGAAACAGCTGTATCAGGGAATACATTCCAACTGGGGCACTGATACTAGGAAGGGATAGACAGTGGGAGGGGCTGGAGGGGCTCCAAATAATGAGCAACAAGCTTGTATCATTGACAGGAAGTGATGAAAGAGTCAGAGACATAAAAATCAGCCTAACAACAGTAAAAAAATGGGTTCACAGCAGTTTAGAAAATTGAGGAAAGTATAAAGAACTGCTTGAAACTGAAGGTATCCTGAATCACACAATGGGGAGAACCTATCTGAGTAAAATTGGTGCAAAATTCTCAAACTAGAATTTAAGGCCTGCCATCTTCCTTTCTGATCTTATTTCATTTTCCCCCACTTCATGCATTCTCCATTCTAGTCAAATTGTCCTCCTAGAACAACATTCCTCCTCCTATCCCGACATGTTTGCCCAAGTGGTTCCCATGCCTTGAATATATACCTTCTTCTCCTCTTCCTTAAAATAATCCTTAGCTTTCCTCCACACACCTTCTCTAGTAGGACTTTCCTATTTCTCTCTCTGTCTCTGTCTCTGTCTGTCTGTCTGTCTCTCTCTCTCTCTGTCTCTGTCTCTCTCTCTGTCTCTCATTCTGTCTCTGTCTCTCTCTCTTTCTCACACACACACACCATTTTGTCTCTTGTAATTACTTGATGTTTTTTGTTGTTGAGTAATTGCAGCTGTATCCAACTCTTCATGACCTCATTTGGAGTTTTCTTGGCAAGGATACTGGAGTGGTTTGCCATTTCCTTCTCTAGTTCATTTTACAGATGAGGAATTAAGGCAAATAGGTGACTTGCCCAGGGTCACTCTGCAGTAAGTGTGTGAGGCTGGATTTGAACTCACTTCTTCCTGACTTCAAGCCCAGTATTCTATCCACTGAGCCACCTTACTGCCCATAATGACTTAATATAAGTTTGAAGATACTTGGTCTGGCATTTAAAGTTCTTCATAACCTGGGTCCTTCCTACCTTTCTAGTCTTCTTAAATATGTCTTCTCTCCCCCATCCCCGCCATGCTATAGTTTAATCATAGTAATCTACCTTATTCTCACAGTTTATACACACACACACACACACACACACACACACTTGTATCTATCTATGTTGTCTTCCTCAGAATGAAAACTCCTCGAAGGCAGAGACTTTTGCTTTTTTCCTCAGTGAGACAGAAGTTTCAGAGGAATCTTTTTTTAGTTTTCCTTTTTGAGTTGTTTCCTCATCACCTAGAACAGGGTCTTACCCAATGTGGGGGCTTAAAGAATATTTTGAATTGAATGGGTTGGATTAAGAGGCATCATGGTACATTGGAAAGACAACCAGAGTTCAAGTCAGAAGACCTGAGTTCTACTGCTTCCTACTTAGGTGCCCTTGGAAAATTCATAACCTCTCCAAGCCTTAGTTTCTTCATCTGTAAAATTAAGAGATTGGACTTAATGATCTCTGTGATACCTTCCAATTTTATATCTGAGACTTCTTTTGGTCTCAGTTTATTTGAATAATGAAGAGGTTTAGTCTTCCGGCCCTAAATCTATGGTCTTATGGTTGTCATTTTTTATTTCATGCATTGAATTGTGGGAGGTAAGAGACAGGACCATCATCAGAAATATCTCCCAAACTGATACAGGATGTTATGCTACATCTTCCCAAAGCAGGCCAGCACACGCTCATGAAGCCAGTCTATGAAGCAGTCACCAAGAGCAGTAGGGCACCAAGGCTCTCTTGACAGACTCATCCTAAGAAATTATTGAATTTAAAAAATAAAAATTTTAAAAATGTAAAAACATAAAACCTTAGAGATCATCTGGTCGAACCCACCTTGGATAAATACAACTTAAAGGAATTGATCAGTTGTTATTTGGATGTGGACTAAGACTGTCTTCTAACACAACGAATACATTTATGCAGTATCAGGAATGAGTAGATAGTGAGAGAATCTGGAGGGGCTCCAGACAATGAGCAACAGGCTTGTTTCATTGATACAAAGTGATGAAAGAGTCAACGACATAGAAATTGGCTATGCAACAGTGAAATGAGTTAAAAGCAATTTAGATACTGGAAGAAAGTATGACCTAAACTGCCTTGAGCCCTAACCCACCCACTTCTGGGGGAAGATCCAGAGTGACCAAAAGGTTAGTCGGAAATATTTACCAGGTGCCCACCAGATTCATGGCATCCTCCCAGATGTCAGAGGAGGGATGCCCAAAGTGCAATGTGGATGGAACACAATGAAGATAATGGAATTGGGGGAATGGAAAGAATAAACATTTATTAAGCTCCTACCATGTGCCTGGCACTGTACTTAGTGCTTTACAAGTATTATCCCATTTGATCCCCCAAAACTTACAAAGGTTAATTTCAAAAGCATTTGTCAAAAACTACAATTGAACAAACCCCCCTTCACGGGTGCTTACATTGGGAGGGTAATTTCTGCTCCTATAGGATCTGCCATCTCCAGAGCTCCTTGTCCCTGTTCATGAAGACCTCAGCACAGGATCTTGGGGAGCAGACTATATTTACACCAGTATACAACTGTATTCCTGCTCCCTTAAGCTCTTATTAAAACCTCAACACCTCCTGAGGCCATTGGCTTTCTTTGAAGGAAACTAAGCTTCAGAGTTGAACCAAATATCCCTAGTCCTTAAGGTTTTTTTTCTGACCCATTAGCCAGTCAATTCATAGTGAAAATGTTTTCCTCTACACTCCGACAAGCTCTGGGTGGCCATAGCAAGCTAAAAAGGCTGTGAGGATGGGCCCCATGATGGACTTAGTACATATAGGTTATCCAAATACCATCCTAGCTAAATTTGGAGACCCTCATCACTACACTAACTTCAGGGTGATGACTTTTTTTAGCTCCAATAACTCTTTTTCTTTTTTTAGCTCCAATAACTTTCAAAGATCATTTATAACTTATAGAGGAAGAGGGGGTGAGCCACATCTGTACAGGAAACATTTGCACCAATTAAATTAAAGCCTTTGATATATCTAAGTACCAGACTGGAAGAGGAGGGGAATACTGTAGACATGGTGTATCTGAACTTCATCAAGCACATTTGATGAAATTTTTCATAATATCATTTGGAACACAATAATAATAATTAGCATTTATATAGGACATTAAGGTTTACAAAATGCTTTATAATTATCATATTTTATCCTCACAAAAACTCTATTTTACTGATGAGGAAAGTGAGGCAAGCAGATAAAGTGACTTACTCAGGGTTACACAGATAATAAGTGTCTCAAAACAGATTTGAACTCAGGTCTTCCTCACTCCAGGTCCAACATTCTACCCACTGTGCTGTCATGTTGCCTTCAAAGTGATGTGGACTACAGCCTAGGTGAGTTTGCAATTGATTAAATGATCAGACCAAACAGAGGTGATAATGGACTAATGTCAATTGGAGGACTCCTAGAAGAGTGCCAAAAAGGCCCATTCTTTTGTTCTGTTCAACAATTTTATAGATGACTGGAAAGAAAACATAAACAGTGTGTTTATCAAGTTTTGGGATGACAGGAACCTGGAAGACATATCTCATACACTGGATGACAGAACCTAGATTCCAAAAGATCTTAGTAGACTAGGTTGATGAATTGAAGCTAACAGGATGAAATGCAATAGGGATAAATATAAGTTCCTTCACTTGTGTCAAAAGACCAAGGGAACCAGCACGAGATGGAGTGGGACATGGCTAGAAAGCAAGACCTAGGGGTTATAGTGAACCACAAGCTGCATATGAATCAGCAGTGTGACACAGAAACCAAAAAAATAAAAAGCTAATGGGATCTGAGAGTATTGTAATAACAGAAACATAGGTTCTAAGATGACGGAGAGTTTTTGCTCAGACCCCTTCCACTACAGACAACACATTACAGAAGGGACATTGCCAAACTGAAGCAGTGATGTCACATGCAAATAGAAATGATTCCCGGGGCCATATATTGACCTAGAAAATCACAAATTAACATTATGTCTATTTTATTGTATTTTTATTTATTTTGTTAAACATTTCCCAATTACATTTTAATCTGGTTCATACTACCCTAAAAAGTTTTATAGGAGCAGCTATGAGTTTGACACCACTAAACTGGGGTAAGTCCAATGGAAAACAGGTAAGATGGTGAAGGGACCTGAAACCATGCTGTCCCAAAGATCAGCTGAAGGAACTAAGGATAATCATTCCCAGTCTGAAGAATAAAAAGACTTAGATCATCATATTCAAAGGTCTGAGGCACTGCCATGGGGAAAAGGATGGTAATTTTTCTGCTTATCTCCAGAGAACTGGAACCAGTGGGTAGAAATTACTAGGAGTCATATTTTTGCTCAATATAAGGAAGGACTTCCTGCCAGTTAGACTGTTCACAAGTGGAATGAGTTACTTTAGAAAGCAGTGAGTTCCTGATTATTGGAAACCTTCAGGCCAAGTTTAGATCACCACTCATCAGTGATTTGTGTTTTCAGAGGGAAAGTGTTGGACTATGTGCCCTCATAAGCCCTTCCAACCCTGGAATTCTAAAATTCCAAAGTTGTTTTTTGGTTTTGCTTTTGTTTCTGTCCCTTTCACTAGTTTCTGACCAAGAGGATGAAGGTTTGAGGTAGAAGTTGTTATAGCCATGGTAAAGAAGAGTGTTAGAATAAGATTTGGTCTTCCGTGAAGACCAAAATACCACCAGGAGCTTATGCACTCAATGAGGAAAGGGGTCCTGTTCCTTCTGAAGTATTTTACTACTCTTTCCTTTTTCCCAGGGAGCTGGGGATGATATTTTAAAAGTTGAAAAGTGAGAACAAGTCCCAAAGAATTGTAGACTCTGTCCCTCCATCCCTCCAGATCTACAAAGAGCTCTGTTACCTTGGATTAGTCTTATTGGTAAATCAGTTCCCAATATGGACTGCTCAATTTTCTTTCCAGGATCCATTAGTTTAGCCTGTTTGACTTTGATCCTCCTTTGTTTGGAAACTGGTGGCTGTGCAGATCCATGGAAAGAAGAGGACCCCAGTTCCCTTCAGAGCTGGAAGGGAAATAAAATCAATTCTGGCCTAGGCAACAAGCATTTATTAAGCATTTACTATATGCCAGGCATATGCTAAGAACTTGGAAAACAATAACAAACACAAAAAGGCTATTTCTTCCCTTGAGGAGCTTACATTCAGGCAAAAAGGGAAGTAAATAAAAGGAAGCTGAAAACATGGTTTGGGGGAAGGTGAAGGTACCCAGCCATGGACATGGTGGAGAAAGACAAAGAGTCAAGAATACAAGCTAGACAAGAATGAAGACATGATTGCTCTGGGAATCCCCCTCATGATGGATGTTCTGGGGGACAGAGAGATGGTGCCATGAATAGAGCACTGGCCCTGGGGTCAGGAGGACCTCAGTTCAAATCCAACCTCAGACACTTGACACTTAACTAGCTGGGTGACCTTGGGCAAGTCACTTAATCCCAATTGCCTTGCCTTACCACCTCCAAAAAAAAAAGAAGAAGATAGATGTTCTATGGGGAACCAGTCAATAAAAGGGAGAGGCCACAGGGGAGGAGAGAGTAATCCAGGCACAGAATGAGCTTCCAGTGGGAAGACATTTCTATGGCATGGTAGAGAAAGTCCAGTGGAGAGTCATGAGTGCAGCCTAGAGAGTAATCAAAAGTCATCTGGCTTAGCCCTTACTTGTCCAAAAATCCTCTCCACAGCATTCACATGCTCTGCTTGAAAACTTCCAGTGAGGGGGAACTCACTGTCTCCCAAGGCAGCCCATGCTTCTTGTGAACAGGTCTAATTATTAG
Organism: Petaurus breviceps papuanus; assembly: GCF_028583685.1. NCBI lineage: Eukaryota > Metazoa > Chordata > Mammalia > Diprotodontia > Petauridae > Petaurus > Petaurus breviceps. The sequence goes on along the minus strand of NW_027187353.1, from coordinate 7,763,814 downwards.
GAAGTCTTTACTTATGGCTCCATTAATGGGCATATCCCTTTCCAAAATGGTCTACAAATCTATCAATACCTCAGCAAATAGCCATCCATCAATAAACATTTATGGGGGGCCCTTTCGAGGTATGGCTTTATTCTAGGTGCTGCCTGAGTCTCTGATTACTGTTATTTGATAGCTCATTAAAGCCAGCACACTAGACTAAAAGCAAACAGTCACAGAAACATCCTTTCCTCCAGTCTGCTTTTATTTCCTAGACATAAAATATTTGGTGTCTTCTTCACACCACCCCTAGCATGGAAACATTAGTTTTGTTTCGTTTTCCAGGAACATGTAATTCAGAACCTAGAACCCTACATATTTTACTAGGGAAAATTAAAATTGAATAAATGAAGACTTCAGTATTCATGCTTTAATTCTGTTCTTCCACACACAGAATACATCTTTAATATCAACCTATTAACCCTAGTGACCACATAAACATTAAAAATATTTTAAAAGAACAATAACTGATATTGTATAATGTTAAGAGGTGTGCAAAGTACTTGGCATACATTATCTCATTTGAATTTCACAACAATCCTGTGAGGTATCACAATAGATATAATTATCCTCATTTTACAAACAGGAAGACTGACTTAGAGAGGTTAAATAAATGCCCACCATCCCATAGCTAACCATAAGAGGCAGATTTAGAGTCAGGTCTCTCTTAACAAATCCATTACACACTCTTTGGACTCACCCACCCTGTCTACTGTTTGAAAAATCCTTAGGGCAGCATATTGCCAAAAAACTTTTTTTTCCCCTACATTAAGAACAACTCCTAATTGCTTTCTTTTTCCTCGGGTTGGGACAGCTGATAATGGTGCCCCTTGTTTTAAGTAGGGACTCTGTGTCACTGAGTCATCAAATTTCACAGTTACAAGGGACATGACAGGTCATTTAGCCCAGCCTGTATCTGATCAAGCATGTCCTCCAAAACATAACCTACAAGTGTCCATCTAGCCTTGGCTTAAGGACTTCTAGAGAGAAGATGGTCACCGCCTCTTGGGATATCCCATTTCACTTGAGAATAGCCCTGGTTTTTGTTTTTCCTTTACATGGAGTCAAAATCTATAGCTTGGTAATTTACACCCATACTTCTTTATTCTGCTAATACTTTTTTTCCATATGACAATCAAATCAGTACTATGGTGATTCACTAGTGTGGGAATCCCTTCCACTGGGAGAATATAAATCCTCCCTACCCTCTCATCCAGGACATTTGACTAGGAGCTCGAATTCCTGGGTTTTAGTCCTTACTATGACATTGAATAGTTGAGAGACATTGGGCTCTTTAAGCCCCTGTGCTTAGGGGAAAGGGAAGAGCTCAGTTTCCTCATATGTAAAATGGAAATGACAATGCTTAGTCTACTAGCTTCACATTTTTGAAGATGAAATGATAAAACATTGTTGGAAAGTACAAAGTGACTCTCCCCTCCCCAACCCTGCCAATGCTTTAGAGTTATAGCTAACAATTTTATTACCTAGTCAATTGAGGCAGAGAAAAAAAGACTTTGGACCTCAGGACACTTGACCATATGGGAGTAGATACTGAGACACTAGGAGGTCTAAGGAGGTGCCATTTTAGGAAGGTAGTGGGATAGGATGAGCAAAGGAGGAGCCTCTCAGGGTATATCTTTGTGTGAGGAGGAATGTGGTATTAGAAGCTTGCTGCCTATTAGCTTTTTATCTTCACTAATGATTCTTACTGACTAGGTGCCAGCTTATTTGTTTCCATGTGCTAAAGAAGCACAAGTACTACAACCTCTCTCTAAATTTTGACACCTTGGGGCAAAATTCCTATCACCACACTCTAGTTATAACTTTACACCCTCACCCTGCCTCCACCACACACACACACACACACACACACACACACACACACACACACACACACACACACACTACCCTACATCTCTTCCCTAATTATTTGGTAACAACAAAGACTTAGGGCAGAAATTCTAAATTAATCCAAATTCCTTCACTCCATCCATTCCATTTAGACCCTTAACCTTCCCCTTACGCAATTAACATGCAAAAAACTGACCCAACTATGGCTTGCCTTAATTTAATTCTTTTTTATCGTCAATTTCCTTTTCTTCTCAGAGGATAAAAAGTAATTATAAACAAAAAAAAATCTTCTTCAGCATCCAACTCTTCATTATACTCTGATCTGAATTTCCTGTTTTGGGAAAAAAAGGACCAAGTTGGGAATGGGGTGAGGGGAGTGGGGAGGTGTCCTAGCTTATGCTGGATAAGACCCTTTCTTCCCTTCCCCATCTGCCTTAGGAGCGCAGGGAGGGCTGAGACTAACACTACTTAAGCATTTCTCCCTTATAACTTGGAAAGCCTGGCCCTGAGAAACAGAGTTTAAAAAAAAAAAAGCATTTTAAATTCAGCTGAGGAATTTCCTGAAGTAAACTTTGGCAGAGCCAGTATAAGCTGAGATGCTGTAAAAACGCTTTTGTATTATTTGCCTGTTGAGAGGATGTTGCTTGCCGCTGATCTCTTTCATCAGTTTCCTCTGAAATGAGAGTACAATACAACTTTATCATGCTATTCATTTAAAAAAAAATGGAAGCCCTCCCATGCTCTGCTGGGTTAAAACTAGTTATATAATTGAATAATAGGTAAGATCTTACAAGGTCAACATGTTTGGGGAGCCATTTATGATTCCAACATAGCTCCCGTCCAATAGCCAGCATAGGGTGACTTACAAGCACCCCAGAGCCCCACTCTTCCACTGGGTGGAAATCATTAGCCTTGGGAATAGGGCATCTGCCCTGGCCTTCCTAGCCAGCCCAATCACTTTCCCCATTAGAGCGCCCTTGAGCTGTGAAGATGGAGACACAATTTGAGAACAATGGTTATAGCTCCAAAGCAAGAGAGTGTTATCTACAGATAAGATTTTTTCCTTGAGAAATAGTCAGCAAATAATACCTGCAGGCGATAAGGCTTTGGCTAGAGAAATGGTCAAGGCTATAGAATTTTGCAATTTTTAAAAATACAAATAATTTACGACATTATAAACAATAACTAACTTTTATATAGCACTTTAAAGTTTGCAAAGTGTGATATATTTGCACAGCAAGTGTTTAACTAGATTTAGGCTCTTTAGTCTCTGGCAACCTTGAAGAAACAAGTTTTCTATGTCTATATAACCTAACATTCATCTCTAATATTTCTCGTAAACTTTGGCACAGAACAGACCACCCTGAGCCAGACTGTAGCACAGGTTAAACATGAGGAATGTAACAGGAAGTGACAATTCCCACAGACCTGTGTTCTTTGGCAGTAAACCCTGGAAATGGAGCATGCCAACCTCCCCTTGGTTATCCCCAGGCTCTCTTGGGCAGGGAGGCTGCCAGAGATTGGGAACCAGCTAGAGACCCAACCATGATAAAGAACAGAACATGATGGAAGGTGACCACCCCAGGTCCCACATCTTGGGAAAAATACTGCTCAATTTACATGCAGAATTATTCTAGTGAATGAACAGAAATGTGACGCTGTTATGGTGAGTTTCTGATGAGGGTGGCAAGGCAGGTTTCTCTGTGATTCTCCAAAAACGCTTCAGTCCATTCAGTATTTTCAAAAGCCATTCTGCCCATACTAGGTAAGTGCCATCACAAGGTTGCTTTGACCCTAAGTCACCCCACTGACTCCTGTTTTTCTGCAGCTCTCCAAGGTAACTGGGCTTAGAGAAGGTAAACAAAAGCTAAAGGCAAATATTAAAAAAGGAACCAGCCAGGAGCTCTTCCAGAATAAGGTGAAATATCCACACAAGGACATTCAGGCAACGGCTCCACAGAGCAAGAAGGCCATCACAGTCCATCTCCTTTATAGACATGCACATAGCACACAGACCTTCTGGCCCCTAATACACCATACTGCCCATAAAGCTCAGTTCCTGGCCATTTCTGGCATAGGCCACTGTATGTTTGTGCCCACACTTTTCCTAGCTCCTCTTTAGTATACAAGTTCCTTGAAGTCAGGGAATGTCTTGCTTAGTTGTATTAGCATACACTCAATGCTTGATCCAGTATCTGAAATGTAGTAAATTCTTAATAAATTATTTTTCATCTGCCTCCTTAGTTTAGACCCACCACTAGGTAACTGCATATCTAGAGTATGGGTCCTCCATTTGACCTTCAACGCCCTTCATGTCTGGCTCCAGGCCATCTTTCTGAGTGGATTACACATCCCCCCACATTATTCATTCTCTGCATCAGCCAAGCTGGCCAACTTGCTATTCCTCATATGCAATATTCCATCTCTGGCCTGCAATGTCCTCCTCTTTTGTTTCTGTCTCCTGGGACTTCTAACTCCCTTCAAGGTCCAGCTCACATGAATAGACGCCTCCAAGTTCCTCCCAGGTATTAGTTCCCCCGCCCAAATCTGTAATCACTTTATATTTGTTTTGTATGTTTTATGTGTGTGTGTGTGTAGATAGATAGATAGATCAAAATATTATCTATCTATATATACACACATACATATATACAGCATATATACATATACAATATATACATATACTTTCTCTCTATATATATATATATTAGACACATGTATGTATATACATTTTTAAACAGGTTCCATTTCCCAGTAGAAAATAAATTCTTGGAGGAATATATATGTATGTGTGTGTTTATATATCTATATAGATCTAGATATACATGTGTCTATATCTGTATTTATATATATTTATATATAATTCATAGATATATACATAGATATAATATGTATACAAATATATAGACATACACACATATTTTAACTGGCTCCATTTTCCAGTAAATTCCTTGAGTGTAAAGTCAATGTCTTTGATGGCTACATCTCTAATGGATGCCTAGCAAAATCCCTGACAACATCCTAGACATTTAACAAATTGGTTGATTAATTCATTGATTCAAGTAGCAAAAAAAAAAACATTGAAAGAGCTATAGATATAGATGATGTTTTCATCACTTCTTTCAAGGAAAAAGGTTGGGTTTTAGGGAAAAGACAGGGACTATAAGACATGAATGACTGATGAGATAAATCATGTTAAAGAGTATTATTCACTTTTCTGGACCATGGCTTACTCACGGCATGATGAGCTCTTCATTAAGGATAGAGTTTGTCTCCTAAGGGTAAGAAAGAAAGGTTTTAGTCAGGGACTTGCTAACCAGATAGTTAGTTTAAAACCAGATTTAGTTTAAAAATGAAGGGTGAAGGAATCCTGCACGTCTGGATTAAGGTAGAGAGGGTATTCTATGTTAAAAGGAAGAAGAGTGGAGGTGGTCCCCAGTAATTCATAGGACAAAATAGACGTGAACAGTAAAAGAGTTACGGCCCCAGATCCGATCTACCAACACAAAGAATTGCACTAAAAAGCGATCATTTTATTTTAGAGTTCATAATAACCAAAATGAATACTGAACATAATCAAGTATGTCCTAGATTTTAAGAAAATGCATTTCAAAAAGTTCAGAGAAAAAATACAGATGCTCCCATAGTCAAAGGCCAAGGGAGTGTGTTCCAAAGGGCATTCAATGAGAGAGAGAGAGAGAGACAGAGAGAGAGAGAGAGAGAGAGAGAGAGAGAGAGAGAGAGAGACAGAGAGACAGAGAGACAGAGAGAGACAGAGAGAGAGACAGAGAGAGAGAGAGACAGAGAGAGAGAGACAGAGACAGAGACAGAGAGAGACAGAGAGAGAGACAGAGAGAGAGAGAGAGAGACAGAGAGACAGAGAGACAGAGAGAGAGAGAGAGAGAGGTGATTGAATCCTATATTTTCTCTAAAATTATTATTATAGAATTAGAGTGCAATTGAACTAAGTCTAGGACATGTATTCAAAATGTTTTCTTGTGAGGGGAGGCTAGGTGGCACAGTGAATAGAGCACTGGCCCTGGAGTCAGGAGGACCCGAATTCAAATCCGGCCTCAGACGCTTGACACCCTTACTAGCCATGTGACTTTGGGCAAGTCACTTAATTGCAATGGCCCTCCAAAAAAAAGCAAGAAAAAAGTTTTCTTGTGAAATGGTTGACAATTATTTCCTTGTGAAATAACAAACATTTATTAAACACCTACTGTGTAGCAAACACTGGGTGAGAGAGCACTGCAGTAAATACATGGATGAGTAAGACACTTGAAGGAACTTTTGCAATCATTGGTAGAGCAGAAGGACTCGGCTCTGAATGAGGAAATCCAGGTTCTGAGCCTGCTTCTGTCACTAACTTATTCTAATGACTTTATGCCCATCCTTCAGTTTTGAGGGATAGTTGCCTTAAGTCAAGTAAGTAGGAACTTCACAAGGGAGGGGAAAAATCTTTAGTTTGTTTCTTTCTGAGGTCAGAGAATTGGAATAATAGATTAGCAAAGAGTAAGGACTTGCGATGGATTCGCAAAGGAAAAACAGTTAAGGGATTCAGTGGAAAATATGCTGAGCTCAGAGACACAAGAAGTGCTCAAAACCCAGTTGGGCCACTTTCAATCTGTATGTGACCTTAGACAAGTCACACGACTTCCTTGGACCTCAGTTTCCTCAACTATAAAATAGGAAGATCAGATTAGACGTCCTCTAAGGGCCCTTCTAGACATAAATCTACAAACCAAATACTAGTTTGAAAATCAGATCTTTACTGAAATTTAGTAAAAGTCACTGATAAGGGAGTAAAGAGAAACAAAAAGATTAAATCTGCCTCACATTGAGAATTTTCCAAAAGTGGAATGCGCGAGGAGGTCCCCATCACTGGAGGTCCTGGGATTTAAAGCTAAGAGAGAGCTTGTCAGTCATCTTGTTTTACCAGAGAAGTCACTACTCAGAGGATGGGGGGTAGATGCTGCTTAAGGAAGCCCTTAGGTGGACAAGGTGGCTCAGCGAATAGAACAGTGGAATTAGAATCAGAAAAACTTGAGTCAGATCCTACCTTGGACACTTCCTAGATGTGGAACCCTAGACAAGTCAATCTTTCTCAGCCTCAGTTCCCTCCTCTGTAAAATGGGGATAATAATAATAACAGCTTCATAAGGTTGTTGTAAGGATTAAATGAGATAACATGGAAAACACTGTGCAAGCCTTAACACACCATATAAATATTAGCTATTGTGATTATCAGTGTTATTTTTCTTCTATTCAAGCACAGGTTGGACAAGAACATCTCTAAGTCTGGAGATTCTGAAATTCTGTGTAGAAATCACTGCCTCTGAGAATAACACTGCATATTTGTACTTCAAGTCTCTGTGATTTCTGCAGTATGGGTACTCATCTCCTCCACTAATACCAACCCCAAGCTCTTCCTCCACACTTGGGGAAATGCTCTTTGTAAGATTTGGGAGCAGAAAAGTTCTTCCCATTGTCCCCAAACTGGTGAGGAGTCTCTCCAAAGTTAGGTGGGCTGGTTCTCCAATGACAGAAACACAGCCCCTTTGCTTGCAACCAGGGAGGCAGTATGGTCCAGTGGAAGGATTAGAAAACTCTAGATCTAGAAGAGATCCCACCTGTGTTGCCTAGGGCCTGGATCCCTTTGAGCAAGTCACTTGACCTCTGGATTCGTCCCATTCTATTTAGCTCCAAATGACAAAGCCAGGAGCAAAGGAGTGGGGGGAGGAGAGGAAGGAGGAGTTGAAATGAGGAGAATTTAGCCTAGTTGTCAGGAAAACTTCCTACTGGGGCTGTACTCTAAGAGGCAGTGGGTTCTTCTTCATTGGAGGGGGTCTTCAGAGTCAGGACAACCACTTACTGGGGATGAAATAATGGGGATGCTTTTCATGCATGGGTTGAACTAGAAGCTAACTCTCAGATTCTATGGGTTTGTTATTCTGTTACCAGCCCTGTTCTTGAAGCCTTTCCAACATGGCAGAACCTGCCAGACCTTGTGCCCCACTGGCATAGCCTTTCAGAATCACAAAAAGGGGTAGAAATAAGACAAGGACATTTTTGGAGGGTTACCTATGAATACAAATCAATTCTCCTCTTAGATGATGGAGTGGAATATTAGTCTTGGAATCAGGAGACCAGAGTTCTAGTCCTGACTCCTCCCTAACTAGTTATATGAAAATGACTTTATGTCTATAAAGCTCTTTCCTTGCTCATAAATGAGGGCACTGAAACAGACCCAATCTCTAACAGCCTTTCCCTTCCAACTAGGGCAAGAAATGAGATATGACAGAAAGTGAAAGGACACAGTTTCAAATCTCACCACTGGCACTTGCATGGCCTAGGGCCTCAGTTTCCTCGTCTGCAAAATGAGAACGGTGGAGTAGATAGCCCTCAGCCTTAGATCTGTGATCCTATAGTCCTACTCATTAAAGCCCATTAACATTGCACGTGATAAGATGTGAGTCACTGTAACAACCTAACAGCATCTTGGAACAGTATGTCTAAGTTGACTTCGGGCTCAGGCAATTTGTAGCTATAAATACTCTACCTCTTCATTTCCAGAATCTGAATTGTTATTCCCCAGGGGCTTTAATAAATTCTTCCTTCCTCCCAGCCTTGTTTTGGGATCAAACCTCGTTTTATGGTAACTATAATTTTGGTCTGAAAGCTCAGAACTATTTTTAGCTTGAAGCCCTCTGTTGAAAAAGGCTCTATTCTCAGCATGCACATTGGGTTTGTAGACCACAGACATCTCTCAGTGGGGACATTGAGGCTGATTCTTGGGGGGGAGTTGATGAATGAATGCATGACAGTGGAGAGGAGAGAAGGGAAAAGGTCTCCTTCAGGAGACACACAGGACTCAGGCGTGTTTTGTATTTTTATCTGCTCATTTTAGAAACGGCATGTGCTTTCAATGATCCCTTGCGACTTGCTACCGCAAAAGCTCATCTTTTTAATCCCGATATTCCCTCATTGATATTAGATGGCTGCTGACTATGGATTCTTAGAATAAAAATCATAGTTCACTCAAAGGGCTATAAAACAATACAGGCATGGGGTGTGGGGAGGGCAAAACAAGGGGAAGGAGAAGAAACAAGTTAGAGAGAATGGATGACCCACAGTGCTTTACACTCAAGAAAAGGCATAAAACATCATGTAAAAATATCTAATGTTTACATAGCATTTCAAGGTTTTCAAAGTACTTCCAGTCAATATGAAGAACCTACTATGTACCAGGCATTTTACATCAATTATTTCACCTGATGCTTACAGCCACGCTGTGAGGTAGGTACTGTTATTGTCCCCATTTTACAGATGAGGAAACTGAGGGAAACTGAGTGACTTGTTCAGAGTCCTGTAATACTAAGTGTCTGAGGCAGGATTCAAACTCAGATCTCCCTGGCTCCAAATCCACTGTTCTTATCCACTGAGCTACCTAGTTGCCTAGATCCCCAAGGGCCCGTGGGACAGGAAAAGGAGGAGAGGCAATTCTATAGCAAAAAGGAAATGAGGTGGACAATCCAGAAATGCCCTAAAAAAAACAGAGAAAAGCCTCAGCCATATCAGTGAGAGCCCCGTTAGAAGATTTACCAAAAGCATGGACAAAAACGTCACAGGATTTACCTGTCTCTTACACACATACTGTCTGTGTGACCCCAGGAACGTCACTTAATCTCCCTAGGTCTCAATTTCCTCATCTGGAAAGTGGGGATAATACCTACCTTACAGTAAACCATCTGCACTGGGAAAGGGAGTTTCCTCAAGATTATATACTACTGGGTTATATATTTATATATAGTAGAATTATGTGTGTGTGTGTATATATATATATGTATATATACACACACACATACACACATGTATGTATGTATAGTAGGATTATATATATAAATAAAATATATAATATATCATGCTCCTGGGTTATATATATAATATATATAATATTTTTGGATTACATATTTAGTAGGATTACATAATCTTCCTAAAAAGATACAGGATGAAGGGGTCACTTTCCTGGTTGTCCACTGTGCTGGGTAGCCAGCTCAATTTTGTTCCCAAGCCTGAATTCCATCACCTGTGCTGAGGTTGTTGTTGGGGAATTCTTTTATTTTTTTCAATTCTTTAACATTTTTATTTAAAGTTTTGTTGTTGGAGCAAGTTAAGAATGAGTTGAAGTGATTAGCAAATGCTTATCTTTCTGCCTATCTCACTCAACATACTATGACAAGTTAACCCAGTTGGTCAGAATTTTTCGTATAAACCAAGTATATAGATTCAATCCCCCATGGGAAGGCAGGCTATGATGGTGGAAAGAATATTAAATTTAAGGTCAGTGGACCTGGGTTTGAAGACCAGCTCTGCCTCTTACTACCTGTATGACCTTACACAAGTCATTTCCACTCCGTTTTGTCATCAGTAAAATTAGAGTTTGGATTCAGTGATCTCTGAGATGCCTGTTGAGATAGCTGAGATGTGTAGTGGACAGAGCTCTGGGCCTGGTGTCAATAAGACCTGAGTGCAAATCCAGCCTCAGACACTTACTGTGTCTCCTGGGCAGGCCACTCAACGCATTTGCCTCCATTTCCTCACTTATAAAATGGGGATAATAATAGCACCTATCTCCCAGGGCTGTTATGAGGATCGAATGTAAAGACCTCAGCACAGTGTCTGGCATATAGTAGGTGCTTAATAAATGCTTATTACTTTCCCTCTCCTTTCCAGATCTGCAGCCCAGGTAAGCCATGGCATCTGGCTTTCCTTCTCTGTGATCGCTGGCTGTTTCCTGAGTTCGTCCTACCAAAGGGTTACTTAGGCAGCCTGGGCAGTGAGTTAGCTCTCCCACATCTTGTCCCCCTCCATAGCAAACAGCTTATTCATCTTCTTATCAGGCTCCAGTAGTTTTCATTAATCACTTGGACTTCTCTGCTTGACTCCTTCCAGTGCCTTCAGCCTCTTTCACCCTCGACCTCCTTAGGATTTATCTCGGCTTTCACTGTCCTTACAATCCACATTTTACATTGCAGCCCCTCTCTACTGTCACACTTCTCGATAAAGCCTCGTGGGAGGGGAAATTCTCTCCCCCAAGAATATTTCCATCAGCACAAAGGGTGAAAGGTTTTTTTTTTAAGTCTTTGGCAAGATTTAGCACTCTCTTTAAAACAAATGAACTATCCCCTACCTAAAAAAATAATAATAGTAATAATAAAAATAAAAAGCTAATTGCTCATTAATGATCTGATAATGGAATTGTCTGTCCAAAGATCACCCACTTCCCTGATTCATTTTTCTTCCCCACATATGCAGGCATGGAGTCCAAAATGGACTTTGGCCCTGTGCCCTAGACCATAGGTTATTTTTGCTATTTTAATGACTGGTGAACATCTGAAAAAGACTAGAGAGAAAAAAAAGCAAGAATGTCTTTTTTCAGCAGCTCTCAAGGATGTGTGGATATGAGAGAGGCCATATTATTAGGAAAAGAAAGAACTTCTAATGCAAAAGTAGGATCCCTTGAAGATTCTGGGCATATACTCCAAGGACTGCAAATATGCAAAGAAAGTACACAGAGACATTAAAATAATTATGCCACCTTTTTGTGGTAACAAAAACAAAAATAAATGGAAGCAAGGTAGGTACCATCAATTAGTGAATGGACAAAATGTGGTACGTGAATGTAATGGAGTATTATTATACCTTAAGAAGGGATGGATTAAAGCTGGAAGGCGCATTAGAATTCCCCCATTTTACAGAAAAGGAAAGTGAGGTCCAGAGACATTGACTTCCACAATCGCCGTCAGGATAGTGAAATAGCAAGGATTTAGACCTTGGTCTTCTGTCTCAAAATCTAGTTCTTTCCATTGTTTAAGAAATAGGGAGAGATCGGGGCGGCCAGGTAGCACAGCAAGTAAGAGCACCGGCTCCAGTGTTGGGATGACCTGGAGATCGAATCCCAGGCTCAGACACTTAGCACCTACCCAGAAACACCTGGCCGTGTACCTTGAGCAAGTTACTTAACCCCAATTGCTTAGGGGCGGCCAGGTGGCTCAGCGAGTAAAAGCACCGGCTCCAGTGTCAGGATGACACTGGATCAAATCCAGGCTCAGATACTCAGCACCACACCCAGAAATAACTGGTCGTGTAACCTTGAGCAAGTTACTTAACCCCGATTGCTTTAAAAAAAAAAAAAGAAATAGGGAGAGATTGATGTTGGTAAAGCAGGAAAACAACACATCTTCAGCATCCCTCAGGTTGAATTTTACAGCTGACTACCTTCTCTGCCAACACAATGCCAACCTTGCCCCAAATTATTTGACAAGTTGCTTATAAATACCAGAAGGAGAGAAGGAGAAGGAGCCTGAGACAAATATCTAACATCTTCAGTTAGTAATATCCAAAAGTAGAATGGGCTGGCTCAGAGAGTAGTGAGTTCCCCATTCCTGGATGTCTTCAAGCAAAGACTGAATGGTCACTGACTGGGGATGTCATAGACAAGATTTAGGATTCAGGAAAGTCATGAGGCTCCTTCTTACTCTAGTATTCTATGATCCTGAGATCTCACAACCTCAGAAATGGATGGTTAGGATTGATATTTGATTTTAAAGTCCTTGTTCTCTGGTCATGGGTCAGAAAGATGTATAAATAGCAAGAGATTAGTTCCTTGACAAAAAATCACTACTTAGAGATTGAATCTTTTGCATAAAACTGAGCATATGAGCATTTCCAACTCTGTGAAGTTATTGTTCACCTCAATTAAATTCACTGGGTATGCATGCATTTACTGGGTATTTGCTTGGTGTATTTATTAGAAATTGTTTCTTTGTTAGAAACCAATTGGATTTGCCAAGAATCCTGACCTTAAGTGAGGTTGATGAAAAATGAAAACTTTGTCCAAATGTGGATTTTTTTAAGTGGTTGTCTTTCAACACTGGTGAATAATTTGGACAAAGATGGCAATAATTTCAGGAGGCATACAACTCAACAGTCATAAGATGAAAGCAATTAATGTTTCCTGTGGATCTGACTCTGTTACCAAACTTCACTATCTTGGCTGTTCCAAGCCATTCTAATGTCCATTCCATGTAGCAACCAGAAAGCATAAGTGGACCTAAGGCACTTAATATATTCTTTACCTTTTGGTTTGCCAAGCTCTTCTATGATTCCACCAGCAAAGCAAAGGGCCTTTGATTAGAGAGCCTCTAACACTGAAATTCATTGTAATGCTCAATTGACTCCAAAATAGCATGCCCATTACTCAGGAAGAACTTTGGCTAATGAGAGGGTCCTGAGCATCTTCAATCAGAGCCTGGATGGCCATCACTTGTTAAGGATGCATTAGAGGAGGTTTATGCTTCAAATGGAATAAGATGACCTCAGAGGGTCCCTCTTAGCTCCAAGATTCTACCTCATGGCTCCCTCCCTTTCCAAATTTTCCTATGAATTGTTATTGGTCATATTTATTAAACCTCCACAAACATTCTGCTCTGAATCCTTAACTACACTGACATACCTGCTGCTCCTTACAAACAATGCTCCATCTCCCATCTCTGTGCCTTTGTACTGGCCGTCCCCCATGCCTGGAATGCTGTCCCTCCTCTCCTGTCTTAGAATTCCTGGTTTCCTTCCAGATTCAGCTGAAGCAGCACCTTCTACATGAGGACTTTCCAGTGCCCTCCCTCCCAAGACTACATCACGTGTATTCCATGTATGTTCTTTATATACATATGTAGATAGCATAACATGTGAATACATACATACATACATGCAGTTTCTTAAGGCGAAGGGCTTTACTTTTGTCTTTATATCTCCAGAACCTAGTACAGTGTCTGGCATAGATTAGGTATTTAATAAATTCTTATGGATTAATTGATTGACCAAGTGATTAAAGGAACCAACCATATGCTCACAATGACTATGCTAGGCCCTTCTCTGATAGGTCATAGTATCACAGATTTTCAAATGGAAGGGACCTCAAAGGTTATTTCATCCAACTGCTTCATTTTATAAATGAGAAACTGAGGCCTAACACAAGTCTTTTGCCTTCATCAAATCTTGTACTCTTTTCAGTTTTTGTTGAGACAGGTTAAGTGACTTGCCCAGAGTCACACAGCTAGTAAGTGTCTGAGGCTAGATTTGAACACAGGTCTTCCTGACTCTAGGGCTGGTGTTCTGTCCACTGCACCACCTAACTGCCCCCCCACTTATTTTACAGATGAGAAATCTAAGGCCCAAAGAGGTTGTGACTGGCTCAAGATTACACAGAATTGTCTTTGTCCCACTTAGCCCCAAAAAACAGAACTAGAAGCAAAGGATGCCTGTAGCAGAAAGACCAATTCCCACTTCACATAAGGAAAAACTTCCTAATAAATTGAGCTGTCCCAAAATGGAACAGGCTTCCCTAGGAAACGGTGAATGCCTCGTCCTCATCTGCTATGGGACAGACAGTGTGCTAGATACTTCGGGTGCAAATACAAAAGGGATGCAGTTCCAACCCTCTAGAAGTGTACATTCTACTATACAATATTGGATTATATGATCTTTAGGGTCACTGGGCTATGGGACAAAGCCAAGATTCCAGCCTAAGCCTTCTGACTTCGAGACCTAGTGTTTTTTTAAATCTTACCACTAAACTCTCTTTGTGAAGTTGTAAAGGCTTAAGCAACAAATTCCATGATGGACTGGGATTGGTGCCCACTCTATCATCCAAGGACAAGCCTATCTACATACATCAAGCTTCTTCATCATCATTGGCACCAGGATGATTGGCACCATCATCATAAACCACAACAATTCACAAAGAGCGACCATTAAGACTTAGAAGAATTATCATCTGAATTAGTGAAAGGAGGACCTGAACATGTGAAATTATTGATTCCTGGAATAATCAACATTGTCATCCTGTACAGAAGTGAGCACACTCCTCTGTCTCATTATCATTAAGCTTGCTTACTGTCAGATCTGAACAGAGCACCAAGAGTGATGAGTAGGGTGAGAACTTGGTGTTAACTTCAATTGGAAATTCCAATTTTCATGTCTTTTTTCCAAGTCACTTCTTGAGCAAATCTGCTCTCATGGATCATCTGGCCTGAAAAAAGGTCTTGCTCCTTTTCAGAAGGAACAGCTGGTCTAACTGGAGACCACATAGTTCAGTGACTAGTTCAAGATCACTTAAAAGTCAATTAATCAGAAAGGCCAGGGACCTGTAATCCTCCGGACCCACATATTTGTCTCAGAGAGGCCATCCTCTATAGATTTGGCCTGCTGCTAGACCCAAAGCTTCCACAAATGTTGTGGAAAAGTACAGACCATGAATTTCTTTTTACTGGGATCATTTCCCACTGTCCCTATTTTTCCCCAGTATATTTCTCACAATGAAGGGACCAGTGTGAAGAAAAGGATTCTCAAAAGTGAAATACAGCTTTTCTGTTCTGGCTTGAAGAATTCATTTTTCTGCAAAAAATACTACTTGTTTTGACTCAGAGATGTAGCCCTCTCATGTGAATTGCAACGTATGGATGAAAAGGCTCTACAAAGCTCAGTGGGTCCTAAGGATATTTTAGCCTGGGGAAGAGAACAGTCATGATGGAAACAATGTCTTCAATTATTTGAAGTTTATATGTGAGAGAAGGGGGTTTTATTTGTTCTTCTTGTCTCCAGACAACAGAAGTAGGAGCAATGGGTGTGCGTAGCAGAAAGGTCCATTCTTGCTCCACGTAAAGAAAAGCTTCTTCACAAATAGAAGTGTCCCAAAATGGAACAGGCTACCCTAGGAAGTAGTGAATACCCCTTCCTCACAAGAATTCTCCAAGTGAAGGCTGGATGACCATTTATTGGGATTAGGGCAGAAGGGATTCTTACACCAAGTATAAGTTGGACCAGATGGCCTCTGGGGTGCCTTCCAATTCTGAAATTTTGTGATTCTGTTTTACTTTCCTCTCAATCATATTCATATCCCCAAGCAAGTTCAACTCTAAGTGAACAGGACAAGCAGTTCTAAAATTTTGGAGTGGGAGAATCTGGAAATTCTTTATATGATACCCCATGATCCATGTGCCTCGTGAGGAATGAAAACCCATATTGCTGATTCTTTCTTTAGTGAAGGGGAGGGGAAGAGTGGATAATTGTTGGGCTTAAGAGTTGAAATGAGTTCATGGATGTGAAGTAAAAGAGCTTTGGAAAGCCCAAGGTGGGATTTGAATAGTAATCACTGACATTTATGTATTGCTTTCAGTTTACCTAACACTTTACTCATGACAGCCTCATGAGAGAGTACAGTACTAGCATCCCCATTTATCCTTTGGGGAAACTTAGGATCAGAAAAGTTGGTGATTCACCCAAGGTCACAGGCTCATCAGTAGAAGAGCCAAGACTCAGACCTAGATTTTTTCACTCCAAGGTCAGTACTTTTTCAGTCAATCAAAAAGCATTCATTGAGTGCCTAATATGTGCAAGACAGTGTGCTATATATACAAATACAGAAGTAAGACAGTCCCTGCCTTCAAGAAAGTTAACTATGCCACATTCTCTCCATTTAACTACACCATATTGATTTAGATGATCTCTAAAGTCAATGACTTATAAATTTAGAGCTGAACAGAAAAGTTAGAAGTTATTTCATCCAATCTACTTACTTTCCAGATCAATCAATTCATAGGAAATGGAAATTAAAAGAGGGTAAAATTACTTATCCAAAATGACATAGATGGTAATTAGTGGTGAAGATCTTTTGACTTAAAATCCAGGATTCTGGACCACTGTAGCAGCCTTCAGGCTCTCATATTGTGAGCATTATCTGTATACAACTAGGTTCCTATTAGTACAAACAACAAATTCCCCCTGAAGGGGTCCCATTATTTGAATTTGCACTGCACATTTCCACTGGGCTGGAACAAATCATCATATTTTACATAATTATTACACTGAATAGGGAGAATTCATATACATGCAACCACTTCAGGAGATTCATTATTCATAATAATCAGGACTTAGCTGTAGATATTTACAAATATCAACTGTTATTATTATCAAATAAGATAGAGGATTGATCAAGAAAATGCTGCCAATGTCTTACTAGATTTTAATGGATTTGCATTAGCAATTAACAGAGAATTTATACTTTAACAACATTAATATTCTGGACTGTCATTTAAGACAAAATCCCTCTGAAATGGGAGTAGGCACAGTCAGGATAGAGGGAAAGTAAGAAGGAAACCAGCAGATGAGAAGAACATTGAGAACAGAAAAGAACTAAATGGAATGGATTCCTTTGGGAAATAGTGAGCTTTCCCTAATTAGAGAGCTATCAAAATGTTGTAGAGTATTCCTAGTTAGATACAGATTGGTCTTCAGAGTTTTTTTACACTTTTTCTACTCAGGACCCCTTTTTGCATTTAGGCAGAGTTCTTTGTATTCAGAACCAAGGCTTCAGTGAAGTTGCCCAGTGCAACACTGGGCAAGTGCTACTAGAAACACCTTGGATTCATCAGCATTTGATTTTGAATTGATTTTTTGTTGTGCATTCAGAAACCTTTTACTTGCTACCAAATTTTTCATGACCCCATATGGGCTAGTGACCCACAGTTTAAGAAGCACCAGATAGCTAATGAGATTCCTTGTAGCTCTAAGATTCTGCCTGATTCTAATTTGAAAAAAGCTAAAAGCCAAGTTGCGTTCGATTCCAGATGGAGATACTTTTCTGGGAATCTCCTCACTTTTCTCATTAAGCATCACTTTCTCTATATTCCTATTGTACTTTTCAGGTTGAATCCATAAGCCAAATTCCCCTAGTTCCCCATTCTTTCTCTCCCTTCCATTCCCTTTTGTAAAGGAATAACTTCCATTTTGCAAAGGAGACTAACCATCAAGGTTAATTGATGCCAATAACAAAGACACCTTTTCATTTCAAGTAGGAATTGTGAATATAACCAAACATAAGTTCACCATTGAACAACTGTGACATCCCTCACAATGTAACCAAAACATGTTGGCCCAGCAAAACCAGTATAGCACTTACTAAATCCATTGACTGGGAGCCCCTGGGTGCTGGGGTTGTGATATCTTTGTCTGTAAGACTTTTACCTTGCATCTAAAGTAAATCCTTTCTATGATAATTTGAGTAGCATTGAATCTGAGCATGAGCAAGGAGGATTCAGTTAGGGCCCCCATTCTCATCCTATTATATCAAGCATGGTTGTGTTTCCATGGTTTATAAACAAGGTACCCTGCCAATGAGAGGTTGGGTTAGGGTTAGAGAGATAGATGGGAGCAGAGGGAGAGTTTGGTTGTTATTAAATTAGGACTGTAGTCCTTAAGAGTCCAATGAACCCAATACTTAGGGTTCAAATGCCAATTCTAGAGAAACAACAGATTTCACAAGCTTTTTTTATGAGGCAAATTCTCTCCAACTTCTCTCTGAGACTGCAAATAAGACTATCTTTGGGAAGCTTGTTGCTTTTGATTCCCGATTAACAGCCTCATACCTTCTGATCCTTCTGTCACTTAATTAACTGATGGCTTAAGAAACTACAGAGAAGACAAATCACTTTCATCTGCCAAGCTGCTAGACTGTCTGTTAATTTCCAGGACACCTGAGGCTCAGTGAGTGGCATTTATGGGTGCCTACCACAGCATACAAGATGAGTTTCTTTATTATTTCTAAATCAGAAAAATCCAGTTTTCTACAGGACTCAAACTAATGAGAAAGTCTTAGGAAACGGATGGCTTTGGACAAGCACAGCTGGCTCACCCCCAACCCAGTAGGCAACAACAGCTTCCCAGCGATATCATTTCATCTGCAAATGGAAGCAAGGTTCCCTTTGAGAAAGGGGCTTAACAAAAAGAATGCAGCTCTCTGAACTTGAACTAAACCAGCAGAAAACTGGGCCATAGCCATTCCTTATCATCAGTAAAGTTCATTCTTTTTTTAGGGTCTTTCAGGAGCCATAAATCATTTATACTCATCTGTAGAGCACCCCTTTGAAGTAGGCCATCCTATTATCCCCTTTTTGTAGAGAACGACACTACCTTCATTCTATTTGAGGCACAGAACAGCTAGATAGAATCATTAATAGCCGCAGACGTAATAATAATAATATTTATTATAGAGTATTAATAGAGCTACATAATTACTATTATGCAGGAGGAAAATAAAATTCAATACAATTTCTACCAGACTCTACTATCTCTACCACAAAGAGTCCTCTACATTCCTGAATTAGTAATTTCTGGTTTCAAATGCTCAAGGTTTCCTGTTCAACCCATTCCTGTGTTTATATTGACCTTCATGAACTCCACTTGCAATAGTAAAGAAGGGCCAGGAGGGGTAAAGAACACTCCATCCGATTACCATGGCATGCCTTCCAAAGAACAGACTGAATAGTCTCCAAGGTCTCCGGGAAGACATCTTCTCTGAGATGGAGAGAAAAGGAGGGATATTTCAGAGCAGAATGGTAGACCTGGGAGGCAAAAACAACTTCACAAAACCAAGAGTCAGCACAGCATCCATGGAAATTAAGAAACAATCTAAGAAACAAGAGAGAAGTATCAGGAGGTGAGAGGGAGATGCTAAAAGGGAGGATGCAGAAGATATTTTGCCTTACAATGTTGCTTAAAGAGCTTGTGAAAGATCTTGGTGGAAAGCTTCGGATCTCAGGTTACCCTAATTTAGCTTACTTCCATTGGGAAGAAGAGGGAAAGAAGAGACACAGGTGAGGCTGTGGGAGAGGCTCAAGAAAAGAGCGAAAAGAAGTCTTTGGGGAAATCTAAAGCTAGCATCAGCATTGGCTTAATGCCAAGAGCACAAACTGAAGCTTCTTGAGTCACTCCACAAGAAACAAGGAAAAGCATGGATTTAAAGGGCCAGGACTGGTGCTGGTGGCTGAGGATACCCTTAGCTAGGCTAAGGGGAAAGGTACAGTGAGTGGTGTCTGGATCAGAGGTTAGATAATCAAACAGAAATGAGGTGTGACGTGTGATTGGGGGACTAGACTGAAGGGTTAGATGCTGTCCAGAGTTCAAGAAATTTGCAGCACTCGCTGTCCTCTGGATTAATTGCATCAAGCAATGTACTACACTGGAAGGCAAGCATTAGATTTTAAATTTAAATTAAATTAAAAGACCTGAGTTCATATCCTACCACTTGCTGCCTATATGACTTTGGATGAGTCACTTTGCTTCATTATATAAAGGGATATGAAGCAGAACTTTACATCATTCAATCAAATGAGGTAATGTATGTAAAGCTCTTTATAAACTTTAATGTGCCATATAAATGTTATCTATCATCATTTCCTTATTCTTCAAGTTTTACAGTATCTTAGAAGAAATCTTAAAGGGAATTTCCAGACACCTCGAAATTGCCTTCAGCTGATGCTAATGAAGGAGGAGGAGAAGGAGGAAGAGGAGGAGGAAGAGGAAGAGGAGGAGGAAGAAGGGGAAGAGGAGGAGGAGGAGAAGGAGGAAGAGAAGGAAGATGAGGAGGAGGAAGAAGAGGAGGAGGAGGAAGAAGAGGAGGAGGAGAAAAAGACTTACAGATCATCTAGCCTGACCTCCTCTCTAACTTAGGAGTCTCCAGCACAACATCCCAGGCAGTTGATTATCTAATACCTACTTAAATACACCTAAAGACCTAGAGTTCTCTACATCATAAAGCGAAACATCTTGCTCAAATTTCTTGTCAAGACATTTTGGAAATAAAATTTCATTTTTAGAAAGTGCTTTTTGGGGTGGCTAGGTGGCGCATTGAATAGAGCACTGGCCCAGGAATCAGGAGGACCTGAGTTCAAATCTGACATCAGACCCTAAACACAAAAACTAGCCTTGTGACCTTGGGCAAGTCACTTAACCCCAATTGCCCTCCAAAAAGCAAAAAAAAAAAAAGTGCTTCTTTGTATTGAGACAAAATTTACCAAAATTAACTTTTAAATGTTCATCCTAGTTCTGTTCTTTAGAATTACAGGGAACAAATCTAATCTCTTCCAGATGGTGACCCTTCGAATAATTGAAGAAAAGTCTTATGGGTGTCCTATGTCTTCTCTTTTGGAAGCTGACCATTCCTGGTTCCTTCAATAATTATGCATATAAGGTGGTTTCTAGATTAGTCACTATCCTTCCCCTGGACACATTCCAAAGTCTCAATGTCCCTACTAAAATGTACTGTTCCCCAGTCCCTGGAACTGAATACAATATTCCAGGTCTCTTCTAACCAGTTGTGAAAGCAAGGCAAATATTACCACTGTTTATGTGAGCACTGTACGTGTACTAATCCCGCCTGAGAAAGCACCAGCTTTGAGGATCCTCCATCACACAGTCGGCTCATATTGGGCATACGGGAACCCCAAGTCTTAGGTAAATTGCTATAATCTTCCTGTACCTTTGTGGCTGATTTTTTTAACCAAAATAAAATATTTTGCATTTATCTTGTGAAACATTTATTAGATTTGTCCCATGTACCCTAGGCAATTGTATTTTCTTTAGATCATCTAACATTAGTAGTTATTCCTCCCAAGTTCATGTTATTCTCAACTTTGAAAAGCATGATATGTAGGTCTTGGAATCATAATAAAATATATTCCTGGGGCAACTAGGTGGCATAGTGAATAGAGCACCAGCCCTGGAGTCAGGAGGACCTGAGTTCAAATCTGCCCTCAGACACTTGACACAATTACTAGCCATGTGACTTTGGGCAAGTCACTTAACCCCAATTGCCCTCCAAAAAAATAAATAAAGTATGTTCCTACCATTTCAATACAATACATATATTTATAGAGGGTTCTAAGCCTCTGTGATGTGCCAACCAAGAAAGGTAATGCTGTCCTCCTTCAGTAATTCTGTGGATCCATGATTCTATAAGCATAGGCATTCCCTCCACTGGAACTGATCACAAGTCCTCTCATACTGAGCCATGCTTGTCCAACCATATCCTTTACAAAGTTCATGAATGCTCCACTCAGTGTATTGGACTCCTTCCTCTGCTTCTTGTACAATTTTGTAAATATCAGTACAATATTTGGGCTGTCCATCTATTATCCTTCCTTCTTACCATATGACCTGCTCAACTCCTTTGCCAGGTAGGAATGTCCCAAATGATATCTTTTATTCCACGTCTGTGCAAGTCATTTATTAGCAATATAACATATCCTATTCCTACCTGTCATATGACTTTCTCTTATTCTATGGATGCCTCTCAGATACTAAAAGCAAAACCAAAAAATGAAAGAAATGCTAGTGTTCCCCTCCCCCCTGAGTCTTTCTTATCATGGCACTCCTCCATTGTTCCTATACTTCACCAGCATCCACTACTCACCCTACCACCCAGACTCCACCAGGTACTCTTGAGGAGGGGCAAGAATAGATGTACACAGCAGGCAGGTCCTGGCCAAACCCAAACCCAGGATCAGCCCAACTCCATCTACAACACTCCTTAAAGACTGTGAACTTCACCATCCATCTACTACCTATTATAAATAATATTACACATAAATTATTATATAATATATTACCCCTAAGGCTTCTTTTTGTCTCCCTATCCCTTTATGAATTGAAAAATTATTCCCACCCCTCCTCCTATTCTCTAATCCCATCCCCTTTAACCCTACCATACCCGTGTCCCATTCAAATTCTGCCCACACCTTCCACAGTGCCCTCTGGAATTCCCATTACATAGTGAACAAACTCCCTTTCATCCTGCATTTCTTTCTCTCACTCTCCTGACATCTATTAGCTCTCACTTCGGTCTCATCCTGATTCTCTTCTGACAACACTGCATTCCCAGTTATTTTCTCCAACACTGGCCTTCTCTCTCTCAGGCAGCCCTAACATGCTGGTCTCAGAGACAGAGATGGAATACTCTTGCTTTTTGCTCTCATACTTTTAGACTCTCTTCTTACTTCCACTCAGCAACTTTTCTTCCTTTGAAGTTCACCCAGTCCAAATTATGGTAGCTGTGATTTATCAATCCCCACATCATTCTCTGTCCTTTCTCATGTAGTTCAGAATCTGGCTCACCATCTTCCTCTCTTTCCAAATTCATGCCCTTATGCTAAGGGACTTTAATGTCTACATAAAGACTCAGAGATGGTTTAGTGACTTGTCCATGGCCGCAGACCTAGGAACAGTGATAGGAAGGATTTGAATCCAGCTTTCCTGATGCCAGGTCCATCCCTCTAACCATTAGACCACACTACCTACCAGCTTTTAGTTCAAATACTTTGGAAAACACCCAAAGATTCTTACAATCTGTTTATGGTATTGTCTTCCATTATCATCATGTTGTAACTACCACAGGTCAGAATTTAGATTATACAATATCAGTGCCACAAAGGGAACTCCTGATTGGGTACAGTTTGAACTAGATGGTTTCTGAGGTCCCTTTCAGCCCTGATACTTTGATTCTATGATAATCCAAAGAGTTCCAAGTTTGGTCCTTTTTAATCCCATAGTCATCAGGCTTTGGAATTCTGTTTATCTACATGAAAACTTTTTCCTATTCAGTTACTTCTATAAAGTGAGAAAGATGTCTTCTTCCCTAAAAAGTCATTCCTCATGGGGACTTGGCACCCTTTTAAGGCTTAATTCCTTAAATACCCTCTCCTATCTCCAGTTATCAGTTAGAAAAGATCTCTAAGTACTCCCAGACCGCTTTACCTGTCAGAAAGCTTTCTCAGCTAAAGGGGAATGAACTCTTATTCCTTGATGCCTAGCAATTCTACTCCAAAACACAACATGACCTGGATAATAATGTAGATGGAGGTTTGCCAGGTCATATAATACAGTAAACACATTAACCAAGAGATACTGATAAATTACATAGACAGGCCTATCTTTTAAAGCTCTTGCTCTTGGTCTGTGGCCAACTGAATGGGCCTTATTAACCATAGAAGTAGAAAGAAAAGGAAGATTCACTCAATAATATGACTTGATGGAGAATATAGATAGTAGTGGAAAATCACTGAACCCAGGAGTCCATTGAACCTAGCTGGGCAATCTGTAGCAAGTCATCAATGATTATCATTTTCTTCATGAATAAAATGAGGGTCTTGGCCTGGATGGTCTCCAGCATCCCTTCCAACTCCACCATCTGATTCTTTAAAAGGAGACAGAAGCCAAATGTTGGACAACTTCCTTGGATGAAATTTTTATCAAGTTGTCACCCCAACTCAAAATACTGTGACAAGGAGAGGTTAATTCTCTTTGACTTTGTATAAGATTTTAGCTTCTCAGAGACTGTTCCTCCAAGATGATAAACAGACACCAGATCAGGGTTGGATTTTATTAGTTATTTCCAGCTAAGCCTACATATGTGTAGCAGCAAGCACCCCAAGCGTCCTCAGGGTTTGCAGCTACCACAGGTTCTTGGATCTGCTTTGTTAAAGGAAAGCAACTCAAAATGGGTTAACAAGCTTACTTTAATCAGTCAGACATATATCGTTTACTTTGTTCAGGAGAAAAGGTCAGCACCCTGAACCTCAAAGTATACAGGCATAATTATCAAGACAGAAACAGATCAAGTAGACAGATTTCCAAACTGTCCAACCATTACATCCATACCCAGTCAACATCTGGGTTTCCACATTCTGGGTTTTTCAAAGCCGGGGGACTCTCAACAACGGCTTCCCAGAATTCAGATCAAATCACAGAACACTTCTCAAAGTGAGTCCCAAAACAAAGCTACACATCAGGGCTTATATAGCCTTCTCCTGGCTCAGAGAATGTAACAACCTTATTGACTCACTGGCCAATCAAGAAGTATCTACTGAAAAACAAGCCTCCCCCACCCCAGGCTTCAGGTGCACATTAGCCTAGGGGCAGGGAAGATCTTTAAAATTTACATTCTTATTACGCAATGGCAGAGTTCCCTTGGAGAGAACTTAGCAGCCACTTATACCCAGACCAAGAGCTGGCAGTATAATTTGGACAGGAAAGGCACCTCAAATGATAGGCACAGGGACCAAGATGGAGATGTAGTAGAAGCCCACCCATCCAACCCATCCTGCCTTATATTTCACCACCCACTAAGGGTGAAATAAAAGAGGGTGTGTCCATGTGACAATGTCACTGCTCTAACATCCCTGAGTCTCTGATGAGTGATTGCTTTGACACCCATTAGTATGCCCTCCTCCCCTGGCTTCTCTCCTCTCCAGCCTGCCCCTGGCCTCGAAAAGAAACCTACAACCAATGTATGTGGTAGATGACAAGCAATATCCCCATCAAATAAAACAAAAGTTCCTTATGGGCTTTAGTTTTTCTTTGTTATAAGGCTAGGAGGAGGTATTTCAGAAAGCGACTGACATAAAAAAGTAACAATAAAGCTTTTTAAATGATTTTCAATATCATGAAAAAGACTTTATCATGTACTTGTGTTCAGCACAGTTAATGATATCCTTATATTCAAAATGCAAATGAATTTGTGATCTCATTGATTTGAAAGTCCCCTCCAGTAACGAAGATGGCAAGTCATTCATGACTATCTGTCTCATGTAATTCTTATTCATTATTTCCCTAAAGCTGATAGCAAGGGGGTCTACCAGCATGCTATGGAAACTTTCCTCTCTTCTGACACCAGGAACGTCTCAGCGAACTTCTTTATCAGTCCACCTGTCATCCCTCACTGTTGCTACACAGACGGTTGATCTTCTCTTCCTGTCACACAGTCCCCTGATAACTTCATTTACTCCTGTTCTTTATTAGAATTCCTCACTGACTACATAGTGCAGTCTGTTTCTACCCATCGTGCACCTCTCCATTGTCTTGTGTGTAATACTAATATTTAGTTCTTCAGAGTTAATGGAGTTGTACATCGAGCTGCTATATAAACGCTAATATTAAAAAGATGGTCCTTTGCATTTGTGGAAGTTTTCCATTTTCATTTTCATTTTTTAATGTCCTCAATCTTTGTATTGGCTGTGTACAATGCATACTACATATAAAATATTTGATTGTATACCTTACCAAGCTCTTTAAATTTTGTCCTCTACTACTTCTCTCCACTTTATGGTATAATGCTGCTAATCATCCATCATCCTTCTTCATGAGATTTTATTTAAAGTTTATAGTTTAAGCTAGTGTTGCCTTTGGCATCCATTTCTCTCCATTTGACCAGTAAGTCAAATATTTGCTAAGGCATTTTCTGAGTACTTTAGCTTCCTAGTTCTATCAATTAATTTATGTGGTTTAACTTCTGGGGAAAAAATAATTAAAATTGGTATCAGTGTCATTTCTTTTGTTCATTTCCTATTTTTTTAATTTAGATAACATTTTAATAATTCTGGAAAAAAATCATTATATCAATGTCATTTCTTTTCTTCATTTCCTATTTTTATTTTTTTTATTTTTTTTCAAATGCTTAATTAACTTCTGATTTACATCATTCATTTCCTCCAGATTTTGAGTTACAAATTTTCTCCCCATTTTTCCCCTACCCACCGCCCCGAAAATAGCAGTCCCACAGGATATCCCCTCCTCCAATCTGCTCTCTCCCATATTTTCTCCCATACCCCTTTAGACTTTTCCAGCAGATCTCTATGCCCCAGCGCCTTTATATCTTATTTCCCAATTACATGTAAAATAATATTAATAATGGTGTGTATATATATATATATATGAATATTTGGTTTTAAACTTTGAATTCCAGATTCATTCCCTTCCTCCCTTGTCACCCACCCTTACTGGGAAGATAAGCAGTTCAGTATAGGTTGTATATGAGAGAAATTACCCCATTCTGTCTCTCCTCATCCCCTCTCATTATATTCCTCTCTCACCCCTTAATTTCACCTCTTAAGTATCATCGCTTCCTATTCAGTTCGTCCTGTGTCCTCTATGTATACCTGTACACATATATACACACACTCACATAGGTATTCCTATGCCTATATAGACAAATATGTATATATACATACAGACATTTCTATTCCCTTCAACTATTCTCATACTGAGAAAAGTTTCATAAGTTACGATTATCATTTTTCCATGTAGGAATGTAAGTAGTTCAACTTTGATAAGTTCCTTTTGATTTCTTTTCCCTGTTTACCTTCTCATGCTTCTCTTGCTTCTTGTATCTAAATGTCAGATTTTCTATTCAACTCTGGTTTCTTCATCATGAATGCTTGAAAGTCCTCTATTCCATTGAATGACCATATTTTCCCCTGGAACATGATACTCAGTTTTGCTAGGTAGGTGAGTCTTGGTTTTAATCCCAACTCCTTTGCCCTCCAGAATATATTCCAAGCCCTTCGATCCCTCAGTGTGTAGAACCTGCCATATCCTGAGTTATCCTGATTGTGTTTCCACAATATTCAAATTGTTTATTCCTGGTCGCATGTAATCTTTTCTCTTTGACCTGGAAACTCTGGAACCTGGCTATCGTATTCCTAGGAGTTTCCTTTTTGGGATCTTTTTCAGGAGGTGATGGGTAGATTCTTTCAAGCTCTATTTTGCCCACTGGTTCTAAAACATCAGGGCAGTTTTCCTTGAGAATTTCTTGAAGGATGATTTCTAGGTTCTTTTTTTGACCATGGCTTTCAAGTAGTCCAATAATTTTGAAATTATCTCTCCTGGATCTGTTTTCCAGGTCAGTGAGATATTTCACATTGCCTTCTATTTTTTTTTCATTTGTTTGGATCTGTTTAATACTATCTTGATTTCTCATAGTCACTAGCTTCCATTTGCTCCAGTCTACTTCTGAAGGAATGATTCTCTTCAGTGAGCTTTTGAGATTCTTTTTCCATCTGGCAAATTTGGCTTTTTAAGGCATTCTTCTCCTCCTTGCCTTTTTGAGCCTCTTTTGCCATTTGAGTTAGTCTATTTTTTAAGGTATAATTTTCCTGAGTCAGGCTCTCATTTTGTAATTTTCTTGCATTGTTCTCATTTCTCTTCCCAATTTTTCCCCTACTTCTCTTATCTGCTTCTTAAGGTCCTCTATGGCCTGTAACCAGCTCATATTTTCCTTTGAAGATTTTGGTGCAGGAGTTCTGACTTCACTGTCTTCCTCCTGTTCCATGCTTTGCTCCTTTTTGTCCCCAAAATAGGAGTCTAATGTTGGAATCTTCTGTCTGCTTTGTTTCCTTTGCCTGGTCATGTCACCCCTCAGTCACTTGACCCCTGAGCTTTTTGCCACAGTAGGACTCTGCCACCAGACAGGGGAGCTTTCGTCCCAAATGCTGGGGTTTTCTCAGCTGCCAGAGGTATTAGATGGGTGCCCTCTATGAAGTCTCCACATGCTCTGCCAAGCTGGACACACACCCCAGGACCTCCACCCTAGATTGCAATCCAGATCCAAGAAGGCTAAAGCAAGAGCGATTACCCCTCAGACTGGTGCTCAGTCCCCCTACACTCTGCAGGCCATGA
This sequence comes from Petaurus breviceps papuanus, assembly GCF_028583685.1. Classification (NCBI taxonomy): domain Eukaryota; kingdom Metazoa; phylum Chordata; class Mammalia; order Diprotodontia; family Petauridae; genus Petaurus; species Petaurus breviceps. The sequence continues at coordinate 7,735,578 of NW_027187353.1, read as the reverse complement.
GCTGAGGCTTCCACGTGGTGCTGGCTGGCTGTGCCAGTGTCTCAGCGGCTTCTCGCCCTGGGGGCAAAAGCCATGCACTCCCACTTACTGGGTCCCAAAGTTCAGACTGCACTGACCTCTCACTTTGTCCTTTGCATCTGTGTGTTGATAAATATGGAAACAGCCACAGCTGCTGCTGATCTGGAGTCCCTCCGGCCAGTGGCTGGTCAGACCAGACCTGGGGCTAAAGCCTCTGCATGGGGCTGGGCTCGGCTCCCAGAGCACTGTGGTGACCGATTCCTGCTGGCCTGCCAGGCTGTCCTCAGTGGGAGGTTAGCTTCTCTGTGTCATTTTGTGGGTTCTGCAGCTCCAAAGTTTGTTCAGAGTCCCCTTTTTACATGGATTGGGGAAGGTGTGAGCTGGAGAAGCTGAGAGGTCCTGCTTCTACTCTGCCATCTTGACTCCACCCCTTTTTAATTTTTTTTAACATTTTAATAATTCAGGGTTAGGTATTTTACACTCTATGCCATATTTTTCTCATTATTATTCTCTTTTTGTTTATTATAAATTCTTATCTATCATGTGTTTAGTGTTTTAAAGCTTGCAAAGTCAAATGCTTTACATAAGTGACCTCATTTGAGCCTCACAAGAACCTTTGAGGTTGTACTATAAGTAGTACTCATTTAAAGATTAGAAAACTGAGTCTCAAAAAAGGGAATTAACTTGCCGATGGTGAATTTCAAAGGTAAGACTTTATTTGGGTCCTTTCTGGCTCTAGGCTTAGTACTATATCATGCTACTCATATATTATCATTTGTGATTAAAAACAATCAGAGGAACTCAACATCAATAAGCAGCCACTGTCTTATTTTTATTTTGGCCATGTTGTCTTCTGTGATGTTAATGAATGCATCACAGAAATTCCTGTGCACGTGTACATGCATGTATATATGCATGTGCCTACACTGATTCATATGTGTATATATAACATAATGTATAAATGTGTATCTATATGGATGTATATATATATATATATACTATTCCCTTACTATATCTCCCAGTGTTGAGCACAGTAACAATGATTTAATACACATAATTAGTATTTAATAAGTGGTTGTTGAGTCATAGAATAAACTAACGAGTAAGACATTCCTTGTAGTAAGGGGGCAGAAACGCTATTGTAACCGTTTGTTCCTTCAGATTCCTAAGAACTGAGTACACAGTTGGGTCAAACAACTGGGTGGAGAGGTAACCCTGAGGATACAGAAGCATAGTTCTACAGCCAACAGAGAGCTCAGAGACATACTATTCCAACCCCCTCGATACTCCAAGATCACACAGGTAGTGAACATCAGAGACAGAATTCGAACCCAGGCCCCTAACTCCAGAAGCACACTTTCCACAATGCCACACTGTCTCTAGAGCAGAAGCCCTAGCCAGTCCTAATGAACAGTAAAGAGCCAACAATTAAACTGTATATTCAAGGACAAGTCTGGGTTCAGAGCAGTCCCTCAGTGTTGATGGGGTTTGGGATATTTTTTTCCATGTGGACCTCTTATCACACTGGTGCAGCTTACTTTCAGTGAGAAAACTCCCTTTACCAATGAGGATCAGTGATGATCTGTAGCGTAAAATCTTGGAGTCATTAAGCCAGAAAGTATCAGGATCTGCGCTTGAACTAGGATTCTCCTGATCTGGAGGCAAGCTTTCTATTTGCTGTATACAGTACTACTGCACAATCTAGCACCTCTGGGACAGTTACAAACCACCCCACAACTTAAGGTGATACTGATGCATGAATTGCTAAGTGACAGTCCAAGCCCCAGAGGGGGTTGGATCCATTTATTACTTATTTCATAACAAAACTGCTGGTTCAACCCTGATTTTGAGATATCCTTTCCTGAGTAGAAGAAATGTTTGCATTAAGTATTATCCCCTTTTCTGCTGGAATGTTGATTTAATACCTGTCTTTCAAGTAGATCAAAACCATTTGTAACTTCTTAATTGGTCTTTTAAAATGTCAACTGTTTTTTAACCTTTTATAAATTTTTCAAAGAGCCTTGTTTGGTTTTGCCCCTCCTACCCCTCAAAGATGATGGTAGGTTTTTTTTCCAAGGACACCTTCAAGATCATTATTGGCACCTGTACTGGGTAGCCCTCCCACCTAAGATAACAGTCACCTCACAAGAATGTCATCCTTAGTGTAATTATGAGAAACTACCCTATGACAGGCCTCCCAAATAGATGACAGCCACCAATGTCTAACATTGCTGAGGGTATGAATGTGTGCCAGGGCCAGCCTTGGCAAAAGACCAATCATGAGTTCAGAAAAGACTATCAGTTCAGTCACACATACCCCGACCAATCAGTGCTCCCCAGACTTTCAAGGCCAAAAAGTGAAACTTTATTGATAAATGTTCATGGAAAATATTTTTTCTCTACAGAAATTCTACAAATTTTCCTCTTTCAAAGATGCTCTGTTACTGAAAATCACTGCTGCTGAGGCATTCAATGCTGACTTCTACGAATGAGGGAGGTAATGAGACATTAAGACTCATCACTGGCTCAGGAGGAACTTTAGAGGCAGTCACATTCCAGTACCCTTCTTCATGTTCCTGGGACCTTGCCAGCTGTAGCAGCAACCACACTGGCATGCCCAGGATGACTGCTAGTACAGGTTCTTAGATCTGCTTTACTAAGAAAGATAGCTGTTCAAGGGGTCAATAATCTTTTTTAATTACATTCATTAGTTCAGGGGGGAAATCAGCACCCTGAACTTGATAGAAAATCCAAACAAAGAAAATAGAGAAAATACAAGCACAGAAATAAATACCAATAGACAGGGCTTCTAACTGTCTCAGAAATTAGCACAGATCAACAGACAGAACCAACTGTCTGATCAAGGCAATACATACATAGTTGCCAGAGAGAGAAGCATCAACACCTGGGTTTTTCAAAGCATGAGAGCTCCTTAGCAGCTACCCAGAGTCTCATCTGGTTAAATCACAAGAATACTCTTCCAATGAGTGAGCTCCAAAGCAAAATGCTAACCTCAGAGTATATATACCCTTTTTTAGATCCAAAGGGCATCACAACCCTCACAACTTAGTGCCTAATAAGAAATTTACGAAAGGTGTGAAAGCCTTCCTACCAAGCAAGCCTCCCCTAAGCAAGCTTCCCTTAATGGGCACCATGTGAGGCCCATTAATGGGACAGGAAGATCTTATATCCCATTAACATTACACCAGCTATGTCATGTCCTTCAATAAACCCTAGGTGAAGTCAAAAGGTATGAGTTGGGCTCTGTTTTTACTTTCCAATGATATGGAGCTAACACATCATATAACCATCTACTAAATATTGGGAAATGAATATGTAACCAACCCCTCCAGGCACTGCAATTATTTCCTCTTCTCCAAGACACTCACCATATTGATTTCCTTGAGGGCAAGGATTGTAACTGTTTATGTGTGTATTCAGTTGTCTCCGTTATGTCTGACTCTTCATGATCCCATTTGGGATTTTCTTGGCAGAGATACTGGAGTGGTTTGTCATTTCCTTCTCTAGTCCATTTACAGATGAGGAAACTGAGGTAAACACTCTTAAGTGACTTACCCAGGGTCACATAGCTAGTATGTGTCTGAGAACAGAATTTAACTCAGGTCTTCCTGACTCCAGGCTAGCACTCTATCCCCCACACCATCTAACTGCCCCTATTGCATTGTTTAACTTCTTTGTAACTCCAGAACCTAGTACACCACCCTGCACATTGTAGGTACGTCATAATTGAAATGAACTTAATTGAACTGTTTAAATGCTATTTCTTACAAACATATCAAATATATACACAACATTGAAAGGATACAAGCCTCCTTCCAACCTTCTTCACCTTCTTTTCTAGGAAGGAGACTAACCTGTACTCTGTACATATATTGCTGTTACTTGTTACTGACAGAGCACAAACATAGAATACTCTCAGAATATTACAGCAAAATCCTCTTGCCCTTCACACTTGCTGGAAGCACAGTTCTCACCCATAGGTCATTCTTGTTGGTAACTATATTGGCTATTTCTCATCAGGGACTGATGTGGCCAAACAGCCTATTCACCATGTCTGTGCAGTACACTGGGGATTCCTTCTTCTTCTAAGAGGCAAAAACCAGGAAGCAATGTTCCAATTCAGGGGTACCAGAAGATACCCATAAGGAGGACAGTAAACCCAACGACACCCAGGAGACAAATCAAGCAAATTAAAAGGAGGGGTGGGATCAGTATCCCAAGCCTTCCCTATAACTTGTCATTAATGTAAGCAGCTGTCTCAGTTCAGCAACTGGCTTGGCTGCCTTGAGGATTGAATCTACCATTGTTCAACTGCACTGAGAGTCAGAAGGATTAAATTGGTCTTACACACAGGCACCTACATCCTAGTCCTTGAGAGAGGGACCTGGGCATCAGGATGTTGACCTGCAATGTATAACTTAGGGGAAATGGTTTAACCTTTCCTCTCCTTTTCTGTTGACACCTGTAGAACAAGAAGTCTGGGCTTGTTACAAGGGTTTACTAATTAAGTCTGCAGTGTGCCTGGAAAGGTGCAATAGAAACGCCAGGTGCTCTAATTACAACCCAGAAGTTTAGATTCCTTAGTTCCTCTTTTCAAAAGGTCCTCAGTATAACTAAGTGGGCAGTAGGATTAATTTTTATTTTTTTTAATCCCCTCTGTATGTTCTGGCACCATTTATGTTTGGGAAAATTCTGACTTCTCCTCCTAACAATAACTTTGCTTCCAATTAAAGTTACTGTTCCCTAAAGATAGTCCAAGTTCCACATTCTTTGTAAGCACAGACCTATCTCCAACTAATGTAGCCCTATTCAGTAGGCAGCCACTTACACACTCTCTCACACACACACACACACACACACACACATAATGTTCCTCGTTAATTTCTCTCATTTTGTACCATTTGTCTTTGGCGTTCCAGGAACAGAGTTTAATATGGTCTTCTCTTTTCTCAGCTTCACAACTTGGAGACTCTTCCAAGGACTTTCCTTGCCTCTCTCCCCAATTCCACACTGTATCATTTAAAGACAATTTAGATGCTCAAGTTTCTATTTTTAAAATTATTCTTTAAATTAACAAACATTTATTTCCTCTCACTTATAATCCTCCCTCAATGAAAAAAAAGAAAAAAAACTCTTGTACCAAATATGCATTTTCAAGCAAAATAAATTCCCACATTCGTCATGTCCAAATAACATGCAATTGAAAAGTTCTGCACAAACAAAAGCATCACAGCTAAAACTAGAAGGGAAACGGCTAACTGGAAGAAATCTTTTAGAGAATTTCTCTGATAAAAGACTCATGATACTATGTAAGAAATCAATGCAACTTTATAAGAAAAAAAGTCATTTCTTCATCGATATGTAGTCAATGGATATGAACGGGTGGTTCTCAGGAGAAGACATCCAAGCTATCATAAGCAAAGTCTTTTATTTTGATTGGCAATTATCATTCTACATACAACTTCTTTCCACTTATGTAGGGCACATTATCTTGAGTATCTACTCTGAAAGTTATTGAATGCAAACCATAGGCAATTAAATACACTTTGGAATAAGCATCACACTTGGTTGAAGCCTTCAGAGATTATAGAATTTAGAGTGAGAAGAGAATTGAGATAACTAGTTCAAGTCTCTCATTTTACAGAAGATGCTAAGGTCTAGAAAATGACAGCAAAATCCACAAAGGTTTTGGTCACAGGGTCAAGTTTTTATTATTGCTCCTTTGAAGGACAAGGCTTTGGGAGGAAAAGACAGATTCAGGAAGTTAAGAATATGATGTTTAGGGGTGGCCAGGTGGCTCAGTGAGTAAGAGCACCTGCAACAGTGTCGGGATGACCTGGATCAAATCCAGGCTCTGATACTCAGCACCACACCCAGAAATAACTGGCCGTGTAACCTTGAGCAAGTTACTTAACCCTGAATGCTAAAAAAAAAAAAAAAAAAGAATATGATGTTTGAAAATGAAATGTGGATTTCTGGGCCATAGCTTAAAATAGAGGAATAATGGGATCCTAGCCAGTTTTGAAGTATGCCTAATATCAATATTTTTTTCTGGAGTCTTGTAAATCTGAACAAGAAGGCTTGAAACTACAAGTGGGAGAAGAGGAAAGGAACTTTCCCATATCCATTTGGTAGGCCATTTATCAATTGAGAGTGGCAGGCACAAGCTGGGATGAAGAATTCAGTAGAGAAAAAAGAGAGACGTACTGAAGATCCATCCAAGAAGGGAACTAGAAGGAAAGCGTAGGACCTCAGATATCAATATGCAAAGTCACAAAGAATGATTTTTTCAAATGTGAATTGAAGGTCCTAATGCAAACAAGCAAATCTGACATCTTACTAAGATGGGATTCAGGATTTAAAAATGGTTATGAAAAGGTATAACATCTAAATGAATTCTATTCAACAAGCATTAGTTAGCACCTACTTTGTACCAAATGCCATGATAGAGGCTAGAGATACAAAGATAAAATGAAAGCAGTCCCTAGCCTCAGGGACCTCATGTTTTCAAAGGGAAATAGCATGTGCAAAGATAAGGAAATACAAAGTAATTTGGGCATAGAAATGTCTATTTTAATAGGGGAAACAAGGAGAGGCATCCTCTAGGAGGTAATAGCTTTCAACAGAGATAGGGATTCCAATAGATGGAGAAAAGAAAAGAGAGCATTTCAGGCATAGGAGATGAACCCCTGTGAGCCAGTTTGGCTAGAAAGCAGAGAGAATAAGGAAGCATGAGAAATCTAGAAAAGCAAATTGGAGGCATTCATGAAGGGCTTTAAAGACCAAGCAGAGAAATGTATATTTTATAATAAAGGCAATAGGGAGCCACTGAAAGTTTTGAACAGGGTAGTGCTCAAAAGTCAAACCAGGTTTTAGGAATATCAATTTGGCAACTATATGAAGGATGGATTGGAAGGGTAAGAGAGTGGAGGCAGGGAGACCAATTAGTAGGCTTTGAAGTAGTCTAAGAAAGAGGGCAATGAGGGCCTTAACTGAGGAGATGGCCACATGAGTGGAGAAAGGAGATTGGATACAGGAGATGCTGTGGAGATGGAACTAATGGAAAATCAACTCAGTAGATTAAAGGTAGAGAATCTTTGATCCAAGTTGTGACTGAACAACGCTATCTATTTAAAGGATATCTGCATGTAAGACCCAAAGTGGAGAAGATTGGGACAGAAATCAGTAGAGAGAGAAAGAGAAGTAATGCTGTCATGGGACTATACTATAGACCACCTAGATAGAAGAAAAGATAAGTAGTTCAGGAAATAAATTAGAAACATTAAAATGAGGTCTAATATTGAGAAGTCATAGGGAATTTGCCCTAGTCCTGTAGCCCCTACTCCAGTCTAGTACCAGTAATGAATTCCTGGGCCACCAATCCTATTAGAAAGTACAAGGGAGAAAGCCTGGGTCTGCCACGTTCCCTTGGAAGCTTTACAACTCATTCCTGACTTGGAGAATTCATGGGTAAACTGGGACCACACAGAATTGAAGTCTGCATGCATAGAGGGAATATCCTTTCCCCCTTCCCTTCCCTTCTCCCAATTCCTGGATAGAATTATGTACTGGCTATGACAGTGCACAGTCGTGCAGGACTAATTCTTCACCACCCATCCCCACCCACCTCCAGACTCACCACCCACCTCCCAGTGTAGGGGCCCCATGTTACAGGAAGGCGAGGAGGTGAGGAAACAAATCATTTGCTTTCTTTGGATATCTATTTCTCGGTGTCTTGCCAAATATTTCATTGCTGCAAAATGTTCTCCATTTCTACTTTCTCCATCAGGATATTTCCATTTCTCAGTCCTTTAAATGTAATTTAAGGAAATAAAATTAAGACTAGACCCAAACCAGCTCCAATGAACTCTAATATAGCCATCGTTCAAATCCAGGAAAATCAGATCAAATCAACTCAATTCCACAAATATTCATTAAGTCCCTAATGCATGCATTCATGGCATAGTGGTGGGTACTGGGGATACAAAGGCAAAAGTGAAAAATTGCCCCTCCTCCCAAGGGAGTTATAGTCTAAAAGGAGTTATAACAAACAGAGAAGAAATGTAAGATACAGTAGTTTGGGGACATATCATGGATCAAATATTCAAAAGGACCTCAGGGAACCTCAGTTCAAAAGGACCTCAGTCCAATCCACCAACATTTTACTCATGAGACAAATGAAACTGCAATGGTAACTTGCCTAAGGTCACATAGTTTGCAAGTGTCAAAGCATAATTTGAACCCACTTCCCCTGACTCCAGAGCCAATGCTCTTTCCATTGTACCACAACAGAGAATATTAAGAATTAGGGGGAAGTGGAAAGGCTTCCTGCAGAAGGGAGCACATAAGCTAAGCCTTAAGCAAGCTAGGGCTTCTAAGAGGCAAAGGTGGCCATGCAGAGAAAGGCCAGGAAACAAATTCAAGGAATAAAGAATTTCTGAAAGGAAAAAAAGACCCATTTGACAAGCTGCCCTCCCAGGTGGCATACTGACATATAGTAAACCAAGGGAAGCACAGATGGCCCAGTGTCCACACTTGACTGGTATCCACTGCCCACAATGGGATGGCAGAAAAGTCAGGAGCCTTTACACAGCTGATACAGGAACATGAACTTTCTGACTCCAAGTCCATTCTGTGCTCATTACACGCAAGCTGACACCTCTCATGGTCAATCCTATAAACACTCACTTTCCGGTCAAGAAAGAGCCGGAGTGTCTTAAACTGGTCCATTGCCCTCTGTCATCTCTAGTTGTTCTTCCCCTTGACTACCTGTCAGGGTAACCAGTGATAGCTAAGATCCCACCATCCTCAATGGGGAAGAAGTCCAAAAGCAAAGAAAGAAGATGGAATATGTTTTCTCCAAGTTCAATTCTGATTTCTGGAAGCCTTCTCTGGGTGGTAGGAGTTTTTAGTTGGAGATTTTAGATTCATTTGACTGAAGACACTTTTTACATGCATCTAATATTTGTTGACTGCTCTGAATCATCCTACCTTGGTAAGTGCCAGTGAGAAATAGAGATCTGGAAATCCCTCTTCTCAAATTTAATAAAAGATTTCAGATGGAGAAAACTGAGAAAATAAATACTTCAGCAGCCATGCTTCTTATTCAGCCAAAAATAAAATCCTGTTATATTGGATTCATCCAAATGTATAAATGGAAACACCTTTTATTCAGCATTGCAATGGCAGAGCTTTGCAAACAGTTAAACACTTGGGCTGTCTCTACATAAATATAGCAAAATCACATTGATGGAGAGGTCCTGTCTACCCCAGAACAGGAAAGGGGCAAACGATTGGCAAAATCTGGCTACTTAAGTTTCTCTGCCACAAACGGTGCCATGTTGGTGAATCACAGGAAATATATCAGAGCTTCAGAAAATGGCATAGCTGGAGATTGTTGACAATCTCTTATTCTATAATTCTATGTGTGTGCCATCACTGATTTGGGAACAGCTCCAGGTTCTGGTAAGTACCTGGCTTACATGAAATCTCATACTACCTACATGGCCACAGTTGCTAGTACTAAATCCCAGGTGCCCACAGAGGGTCTCCATCAATACAAGACAGCTGAGCAGAACATCTGCCCACTCTGTGATTCCAGTCTACTCAAAGAACACTATGTGACTGTAATTCGACAAGACTAAGATGACCTATAGGTACTTGTCTATGTAGGTCTGGAGCCAGGAAACGAGGTCAATATTAGGAAAGACTAAGGAATCACCTCCACAGAGTCTAGTTATCAGAACTATAGGAATGAATGAGCTTATCAGGAGAAAAAGGGTAGCAAGAGAAGACAAACAGTAGATGCTTGGAAACAACCACATTAAGGGGTTGAGAGGAGGATGGGAAATTATCACAAGATTCAGAGAAGAGGAGCAGTGGATAATTTCCTCATCAGTAAAATGAGCTGGAGAAGGAAATGGCAAACCACTCCAGTACCTCTGCCAAGCAAATCCCAGATGGGATCATCAAGGGTCAGACTGAAAAGACTGAACAACAGAAAAGGAACCACTCAAGAGGCAGGAGAAAAACCTGGTGTTTCTGAAACTGAAGTATAAAAAAGAAAGTGTAAAACATGAAGGGCAGGTCACTAGTGTCCAAAACTCCAGAGAGGTCAAGGAGGATGAAGACTAGAGAAAAGTCCCTGACCTTGGTATTTAGGAGGTCCCTGGTCACCTGAAAGCAGCTTAGCAGAGGGATAGGGATGGAGGTCACTTTGCAAGAAGTTAAGGAAGGAGTCAGAGAGTGGAGCCCCTGTGATTCTCTCTGAGAGGGGAGGGCCTTCTCACAAATCACTTTTCATTCATTCTAATTCCAAGTCCAGGGCTCTGGACATAGCAAAACAATCTAAGCCAGGAAAATGAAACCCATCTGTGTTTTCTTTCATGATACAAAGAGTTCTAGACCTGAAGCAGACGTGAAATCAGGGAAATGTGCACCCACGCTTGATTTGTGTCAGGGTCATGATTCCTTCTCTCTTTGGAGGGAGAGAAATTCTATGTGACAGAACTTTAAACTTAAAACCTAGAAGATCAAGATAGTAAGAATAGTAAACATGTACACTCTACCTTAAGGCTTGCAAAGCCCCTGTGTTATATCATTTAATCCTCACAACAACCTTACGAGATAGATATTATCATTACCATTTTACAGATGGGACTAAAGGTAATTAGGTGTCTTGCTGAGTGTCACAGTTAGAAGTGACTACATCAGGATTTGAATTCAGATCTTTCAACCTCCAAGTTCTGCACTCTTTAAGTATTCACTTGGTCCTTGCTGGCCCTTTTGTTTAGTTTTCAGTCTCCTTGATATTTCAGCCTATGCCCTCTCCAATCCAAGTTTGGCAGATGCCAAAGTACAAATCTGAGCCTTGGAAATAGCAGTGTTGCTCACCCCTGCCCCAGACCACTAGCCCCTACTTCTTCTAGCCCAGGTTCTTGCAGCTCTCACCCAGGGATCAACTCTCACAGGAGAGGGACCCACCATCCCAGTCACTACCAACACCAGATGCCACTTACCTGCATTTAGCAGGTAATCCTAAGAGACCCAGATAAAGAAGTACCCCCCTCCAGACCCCCAGTCCTGCTTCTAGCCTGGTACTGAAGTCATGATCCAGGGAAGTATCCTTTGTGGTCGTGACCTATAATTACCTCTGCAGACGCTGCAGCCCCCTCCTCCTCATTTCTATTTGTATCCCCATATCTTTAGCACAGTACTTTGCCCATTTTAGGTGATTAATAAATGCTTTTTCATTCATTCATGTCACTCCTCTGTTCCAAAACCCACAGTGGCTCCCTATTACCTCAAAGATAGTATACACATGTGCATCCTGGAATTAAAGGTCTTCTACAATCTAGCTCCAGTTCACTTTTCCAACTCTGTACCATTTCGCTCCCCTGCATGGACTCTATTACCTCTATGCATTCCCATGAACTGCCCTGCCCTTCCCCTGACCCCCGACCTAGCATGTAGCCCCTCTTCATTTCAGACTCTCGGAATCATCATCTTCCTTCAATTCACAGTTTCTGTAGCACTTCCCCCTTGAAGTATTCTCAGAGACTCACAATTATTAATATTCATTCTCTTCTCAGTTTACCTTCTTTTTATTTATCTGTGTATCCCAGTAGAATATCAGCTTTGGGTGGGCAAGATGTTTCACTTTTAGCTTTTTATTTCCAGAACCTAGTACAGGTGCTTGATAAATAAGGGTTCATTTCATTTGAATTGAACTGATTTGCAGAATGGCTTGCCCATGCCTGGAAATCCTGCCGAGGGGTAGGCATCATGGCATCTTCCTCTACAACCCACATATTCCTCCACATTAACAGAGATTGGTAAACTCCCAAAGGCATATCATTGCCAACACAAAACTTTGTCCTCCTGTTCATCTGCACCTGTAATATCCTGATGCTCACAGGGCTTGACCCAGACTGACAGATAACATGTTTATGGTTAGCCAGCTTCCCTTGACTGGCTGTTGGAGATTAGAGGCACATGTCCTTGAGTGTGCTGGGTCAGCTCTTTGGGCCCGGTCATATCTCAGAGCTATCCATCACTGCCTCATCAAACCCATAGATGTTAGGAAGTGATGCTATATCCTCTCCTCAGGGAACATCAGGCCCAATGGTCATTCTAGAGAATGACACAGAGATTGAATGGTAGAGACCTGCCTGATCCAGGGGCATTCTCACTTGACCAAGAAGAGGATGCTTTCAGGTCAGACGGATCATTGATTTATGCAGCAAAAACATAATTAGAAGCAGAGAAGTGTGGAGGAAAACAGGCCTGTCTAAGAGATCCCCACAGTCTGAGGATAATAGAAGGTGTTTATGGTAAAAATGGGAGGGCTTCTGGACGCAAGAAAATGGAATCATCAGTTGCATTCTCATTTGACATTATCGAAAAGTTGGAGAGGTCTCCTTACAAAGAGAATCCTCTTGAGTCCTTTTCCATTTAATATTAAAAGAGAATTTCTCAAGGCTAAGAAAGATTTATTGGCACCCAAGGATGAAACATTGGACTGACTTGTTAACTGTTTTTTATGAAGAGGCAAAGGGTAGAGAAAGATTATGTCAGATTTCTCCAATGCCTCAGTCCCTCCCGGACATTAATCTCCTAGGTTACAGGGAATCATTAGCACACCACCTTCCTAAATTTGCTAATCCACCCTCTCCTCACCCAAGGTCACTCTGGTGGCCTCAGGAGACATGGACAGCAGAAAGAGGGAGGTAGGTGCTGTCATGATCCCCATTTTACAAATGCTGAAACTGAAGCAAGCAGCCATTAAGTGACTTGCCCAGCATCACACAGCTACTCAGAGTAGATTTAAATTCAGATCTTCCTGACTCTAGGTCCATTACTCTATCCTCTGCACCACCTAGCAGTGTGACCTTGGACAAGTCATTTAATTGATCCAGGTCTCAATTCTCCTTACCTATAAGATGATAAGGTTACTTTGCAAATCTAAATAAGTCTCCCTGGTCCGTAATTCCTTATATAGGTTGTCTCTTTTCCATAACTTGAGAATGTAAACTTCTCAAGGGTAGACACCACTGTATTTGGATCCGACGCACTATTTGGCACATAATAAAGGCCTAAAAATAATGCTTCTCATTCATTCATTCTGATTTGGAAGGATAGTCATGATAAACCTAAATAGTGTCCAGATGATGTTGAAAATTAATTAAAAGGTACCTGAATGGGGGCGGCTAGGTGGCGCAGTGAGTAAAGCGCCTGCCCTGGAGTCGGGAGGCCCCGAGTTCAGTTCCAGCCTGAGACACTTAACGCCCACACAAAAAAATACTGGCCATGTAACTTGGGCAAGTTACTTAACCCGAATTGCCCTCCAAAAGGCAAAAAAAAAAAAAAGGTACCTGATTATAACTAGAAATATATGTTTACATTTCTGAAAATCTTTCTCTTAAATTATAACTCATTTTTAAAAATTTTCGTGCTTAGCTGGTCTAATACAATTCTATTGTGATTTTTTTTTAATAATAATTAAATAGACAAGGGTTCTATTGTCTTTGACTCAGTTAATTACCAAGGGAAAAGTTCAGCTGTTTCTGTTTGAATCATTGTCCTGCTGGGACCAGCTCAGGTGAACAATCAACTGATACCTAAGAGAAAATAAGGTCTTCCCCTATTGCGGCATAACTAGGAGCTTTTGTAACTAGGGCAGTTACCCCCAAACTCCCAGAGAAAGCAGCACAAAATGAATGTTCATTGGAGCTTGAAAGGGGCCAGGAGACACTAGGATGAGACCCACTATTGAGGGGCAGCTCAAGAGAGGAATCCACCAAAACTCTTAACCAGTAACTTCCTATTTCAACAAATTATTCTCACAAACTAGGTGATAACTTCAATTGCTTCTATGCTGAGAGTTAAGGACTAAAAGTGCCAACAGCACTCTCCAGATTCAATATCCTCTAAATGGGTCACCCTGAGGCAAAGTCCCCAGTTCTTTCCTAGTTATAATTCCGATCTACAGGGGCTGGCCTTATAAACCCACATCAATGGAGTATTTTTTTAAAAACATCATGTTTTCATTTGGTAAAGAACTTGAACAGAAAGGCTAGATTTGTGGTTAGTGGAAATTAGGAATGATGTTTTGGTGAGAAAAGTTGATACCACCCAGAGAAAATGCTGCCTAATAGCCTGGTACCATGGCAATTTGTGAAGGTGGGCCAACACCAAGAACAACCAATGGAAAGAATGCCAATAGGAGAAAAATATGGAATCTTCCATCACATCCCCTAGGTTCAACTCAACTTTTGAGCTAAGATGCCTGTGAACAGTGACCAGATCTCCTCATTCTCACATAAAACCATCGCATCTCCTTCTGTATACAAATGTTTAGTGGGCACTCAGTGGTGCTATGGTCTAACTCAAAAATGCTTCACTTGGTTGCCTTTAGCCTGAGGGTTTCAATTTTTAAAAAAAGATGCATGTAACTTTTTGAAATATTCCACTGGGGAAACTAAAATTCCTTTTTCCTGGCCTGTGCCATGTGACTAACCTATAAAACTTTGCAAAAACCCAAGGGGAATTGAAAAGAGAGCTTTAAGAAGGAAAACAAAACGCTAATTTCCACAGACCCGAACTTTGATCTTGCCAAACATCTCGCTACAGAATTGTCCATTCTGAAAAACAGTTGCCCCCAAAAGCCCACGTTCCAAGCTCATGGTTTTCAGCTTCATAAGGTGCCTATCAGTATATTTCTGCTGCTGGATTCAAAATGTGTTTCTTATTAGCTAGCCCTTCTGACCCAATGAGTGCCCTCTGTGTATTTTTGCTACAAATACACACACATATGCACACACATGGACATACATAGACACTGTTGGTTCATCTTGAAACCCAACAAATCTAAGTGTATCAGTAGTTCTGGACATTTCCAAAGTTTATTCATCTCCAAATATTGGCATATCCCTCTGGGCTGCAGGATAACACAGCTTGGCCCCTTGGAAAAAGGAGAAAAAATGTTACACATGTAGCCAAGATTGTATAACATCAATCCAGACCCTCATCAGAGCAAGCAAGCTAACAATGTGCAGATTTTATTAAATATTTGGGGGAAAGTAAGAGTAGAAAAGGCTTTCCCCCCCACAACTAAAGGGTTTTAAGCCAGAAAGAAAACAACAGCCTGAACTTTCCCTCTGGCTGTAGCAATGACCTGTTTTTCCCAGGATGAACTACAGAGAATTGTCTCTTTCACTCAGCTTAGCTCTGGGGTCCCTGAAATGTGTCAGTTGAAAATATATTGAGCTGACCAGAGTAAACACTTTATTAGGCAAGAATCAATTTTGCCAACTTTATTTTTCTTCAGCTAATTAATAATGCCACTATCTGATAACACACCTCTAGTGATGATCTTTCATGAAAGTCAAAGACTAGAGGAATTGAATGGCTAGAACTCTGAACCAGATACCTGTCTCCCTGCTTAAGAAACAGAATGAGGACAGCTAGGTGGTTCAATGGATAAAGGACCTTGGTTCAAATGTGGCCTTAATATTTAATTGCTGTGTAACTCTGGGCAAGTCACTGGGAGAAAGAAAGAAAGAAAGAAAGAAAGAAAGAAAGAAAGAAAGAAAGAAAGAAAGAAAGAAAGAAAGAAAGAAAGAAAGAAAGAAAGAAAGAAAGAAAGAAAGAAAGAAAGAAAGAAAGAAAGGAAGGAAGGAAGGAAGGAAGGAAGGAAGGAAGGAAGGAAGGAAGGAAGGAAGAAAATGTAAGATCACCTCCATATAAAACACATTATCAAGGGAAATTGCAAGATGAATTGCAAGTAGCACTAAGCTTCTCTTGGAGGCCCAGCTCTAACGCTAACTGCCTCTGGGTAGGGCAAATAACTTAACCACTCTGAACTTCAGTATTCCTCCTCTGTAAAATGGAAATACTATTGTCCTCATCTTCGCCTTTTTAACCGCAATATCCTTCCACTAATGTTGGATGACTGCAAGTCTTGAAATACTCAGAACTGAAATTGAAGACCACCCAAACAGCAACGAAGAAAGCAGAAGGAGCCAAGAATTGAAGTGCTTACTGTGTCAAGCACTGTACTAAATGCTTTACAAATAATTTCTCATTTGATTCTCACAGCAACCCTGTGAGTTAGGTGTTATTTTTCCCATTTTACAGTTGTGGAAACTAAGGCAAATGGAGATTAAGTGACTTGCCTAGAAACACATAGTAAGTGTCTGAGGCCAGATTTGAACTCAGGTTTTCTTTATTCCAGACCCAACAATCTATGCAGCGTTCCATCTAGCTGCCACTATGAATGAAAAAGTTCATGATGGCCTCGAGCAGGCTGTTACATCTCTAAAGAGGGAATCATAGGGGAGAAGTGGGTGTGCAGGATATCACTGAAGACAAAATGCATGACCAGAAATAATGATCAGCAAAGCCTATATCAAGACTGAGGAATAACTGATGCACCGTCCACATGGTCCATTGGTGTTCATGTAATGTCAAAACAATACATGGAAATCGCCTAGGGTGATAGAAGGACTCTTTGTGGTTAATTTGTGGGAGCACATAGACCGAAATGTCCCAGGATGTGCAGGCATGAATGGGTTATGATCTGCATTTTGGAAGGGAGTATCCACATTGGTGAGATCACCAATCATTGAAGACCTGGAATATTTTTGCTTTGTTTTGTTTTTATTTAATTTTCAGATCCATGTTCTCTCCTCTCTTCCCTCTCTGCCCCACATACAACTGAGAAGGAAAAAGAAGCAAAATTCCTGTTACAAACTCCTATGGTCACGCAAAAAAAAATCCCACATCGGACATAGCCAAATAAATAAATATGTGTGTATGTAGTATGTATGTACACACGCACTCCCACATGTTTCAATCTGCATTTTTTATAAACTTTATTGTTTGGTCTTTTTCTTTTTTTGGAGGAGGGAAGGCAGGGCAATTGGGGTTAAATGACTTGGCCAAGGTCACACAGCTAGTTTGTGTGTGTGTATGTGTGTGTGTGTGTGTGTGTTAAGTGTCTGAGGCTGGATTTGAACTCAGGTCCTCCTGACTCTGGAGCCAGTGCTCTACTCACTGTGCCACCCAGCCACCCCTTCAATCTGCATTTTGAGTCCATCATCTCTCTGACAGAAGGTGGGTAGACTGTTTAATCATAAATCCTCCAGAACTGTAATCTGTTAAATTGTGCAGCTCAGCATTCCCAAGTCTTTTAAAGTGGTTTGTCTTTTCAACATCATTGTTACTGTAATACATTGTTCTCCTGGCTCTGCTCACCTTCACTCTGCATCATTTCCTACAAGTCTTAACAAGTTTCTCTGAAACCATTGGAGTATTGTGTTATTGTTGCTTCTGATCTTCTTGGTAGAATGGGGTTAGAAGTCTCAGTCCCTAACATCTGGGAATGAATGATCCAAGGTGATAAAAGATCCATGGGGCTGCATGATGGCTGCTGAGGATCAGAGAGGCAGCGTGATGTACTTGGAGTGAGGAAGTCCCTTAAGTTCTCTGTGCCTTAGTTTCCTCATCTGTAAAATAAGGGGATGATGGCCTTCTAAGTTCCCTCCCATCATCCTAAATCCTCACAGAGGCCTATTTTTATCAGGGGAGGCAAAAGAATCATGGTTTCCAAAGTCCAATCTTTATGAGGTCCCAGTATCTTCCTTATGCCCTCTTGTTGCATGTACAAATTATCAAAGGATAAAATAAAAAGGTTATTATTTTACAGAAAATTAAAGAAAGATCCTTTTAAATTATAAGAGAAATATACAAATGATCTTGGTATTGCTAATTGACAAGTGATATAAAAGCAGGGAAGTTCTCTTTAGAAACCTGCACCTTTGATCATCTGGGGCCAGGGAAGACAGCTAGATTGTGTGATGGATAGGGGCTTAGTCTTGTAATTCATAGGAACTAAGTTCAAATCCTACCTTGTCACTTAACTTCCCTTAATCTCAGTTATATCATCTCTAAAATGGGGATAATAGCCCCTACCTCACAGAGTTATTATGAGGATCAAATGAGATAACACGTGCAGTACTTAGCAACCTTAGAACACTATACAAATATTAACTATCATCATCAATGTGCAAGAAAGCGCCTCTTTAATGCTCCAATATGGGATTTGCTTCCAGCTACTCTAGAAATTCAGAATCAATTATATCAAAGCCAAAGTTGTTTTTTTTTTTCCTTCTTCCCTTCAAACAACCGAAACACTTCAACATTTCAACAGACCCTAAGCATTTCCAGCCAAATAATTAGCAGGTTTTTGATGCCAGTAAATGTCACTTTCCCTGGCTTGTAATCTGACCCAGCAATACCAAAGAATGTTAATGAAAGACCCTTGAGTGCCATATTAGTCAGCTTCCTCTTACCCAGGGAAGTAGTGGTCAGAAAGGTGTGTCCCCAACACAGGGCCCAGGGGAAAAGATTTGCATTGGCTGGCATCCCAGTGTATTTTTAATGAATGCTGGTTTGGGTTTTTTTCTCTTTTTCAATCTGTTATCATCTGTTGGTGATCACTGAAAAGAGAAGACAGGAAATGTCCCTCCAGTTGGCATAAGAGAAGCAGGGACAGGAAGACTAAGCGGAACTAGCACCTTGGTGAATGCCAGCCACCCTCCTGGTCCTGAGTCCTTTATATTGTAACCACAAGTGTAGACTGCTAAGAGGAAGGGGGAACCAGGCTAAATATATTTAACAACCAGAGTTGTTCTCCCTGGGTCCCATAGAAAAGGTGTTTAGAAAAATTCAAGCTTTTATTACTGTGTTCAAACTTACTATAATGAAATAATAATAACAATAAAAATTATAAGAATGAAATTTGTGTTTTTGGTATCTTACTGACCAGAAAACTTCAGCAACTACCATTTCAACCTAACTCTACAAACATTTATTAAGTGGCTGCTGTGTGTGAGGCACCAAGATGGAGACTAGAAATATGGAGATGGAGATAAAATAAACTTTATCCTCCCGGGGTTTACAAGATAATAAAGGTCACATATATACAAATATCTGTAGCATAAGGGCAAGTGAGTGAAGTCCAAAAGGAAAGAACCAAGCAAAATGAAATAGGTAGATAGATGGATGGATGGATTGATAGATATAGATAGATGGATAGATAGATGATAGATAGATAGATAGATAGATAGATAGATAGATAGATAGATAGATAGATAGATAGATAGATAAATGATGGATGATATAAACAGACATATAGATCAATACATAGATGATACACACAGACAGCAAGCCGACATATAAAAAGACAGACAGATGATACAGAGACATGGAAGACAGATAAAAAGATAGATAATACAGTCACATAGAAGAGACACAGAGAGATGAAATTATTACTAAAATGACTGATAGACACCGTGTCAGAATGAATTTAGAGCCATCCTCAGGAGTCAGGAGGATCCAAGCTTGAGGCCCACTTCTGATATGTGTGGCAGTGTGACCCTAGGTCAGTGACTTAACTTCTCAATGCTTCAGGCGGCTCTCTAAAACTAGAAAGTGCCTACAAGTGGCTGAACTGTCTTAGGGAAGGAAGTTTTCTCCCCAGAAGTACCCTACATCAACAAAATCATAGGTCTGTACCCAAAGTTCAAAGTTTAAGCTGAAGTGTTTGTGATCTCTCCTCTGCCTTTATTCCCACTAAATGATTTCTATGAAGGACACATGAACTCTATATAATCATCTCTCTCCCAGCAGTCACTCATGTCATTTCCCCTGCTCTGAGGATCTCAGGATGTTTGTTGCCTATCTCTTGGCTCTGGTCCAGAGTCAGAAATCTAAGTGCCAATAGCTCTGCTCCTATATCTGGTGAGAGGATAAAGGAGTCACACCCTTGGGAGTCTGGGAATCACTCTTTGACCGATGCTTCCCAGTGGTGCAGAGCCCAGAGTGTGCTTCAGTCTTTGCTCCAGGACTGCAGTTACGGATTCTGCTGAGTTAGCCCTCTGTCACTTTGAGAAGGTTGGGCAAAGCAGCTTCTAAGATTCTATCCAGCTCTAAATAAATCTTCTGGCCTATGTTCTCATTTGATCCTCACTATATCTCTCTGAGCTAAGTAAGTTCTACAAACACTATCATTTCCATCTTACAGATGTGGAAACTGAGAGATTAAAGTGACTTTCCCATGGTTATAGGGCTAATGTCAGAGGCAAGATTGACTTCAAATCTCTCATAATTTCACTTTAAGCTATCAGTGGACTTTTTACATCAACAGTGGCAAATAAGCAAGAAAACAAGTCTGCAGGCTCTTTTGCTGAGCTAACATTACTCTGGACTCTGGGTGTCCAAGGTGAGGTTTAATAAAGATGCAAAGCTGCCATCTCCTCCATTTTTTCCCTTGAGCTTGGTAGGTCTTCCCTTTTCCCAACTGCTACTGTAGGGGTTATGGGTCAATAAGGACAATATATGGATGAGAAAGAAAGAGAGAAATCAAGAAACCACAGAATCTCAGAGTGGAAAGGGATGTCAGAAGTTACCTAACCCAACCTTTACATGAAAGGAATACTGCTCAACAAATTGGCATCTTGTCTCCCATAAAGGCCTAAGAGCTCACTACCAATCAAGGCAGCCTGTTTCACGTCTGGATAGCTCTCATTGTCCAAAACCTTTTTTCCTAAGTCTTAAACTGTCTCTCTGCAATTCCTACCCATTACTCCCAGTTCTGCCCTCTTGGAACCGCCAGTCTGAACTCTCTTCCACATGACAGTTCTTCAAATACTCCAAGACAGTGGCCTTGTCCCACCTAAATCTTCTCTTCTCCAAGTTAAACATAAAAGCTTCCAAGGCTGGAATTTAAAAGTCACCAGAGGATAGACCACACAGTTTATACATAAATCATGAAGTAATACATGTATGTCTTTTCTAAACATTTAATCAGTGTATGACTTCAGGGATGTTAGTATGGTTTCCTCACCATGGGGCCGGGGAGGGGAGAAGGGGGGGGGGGGGTGAAATCACCTACTTCCAGGTGAGTCAAGATTCTCCCATTAGAGTTTCTTTTCTTTAGTTTAAGATTCTTATCCCAATTAAAATGCCAACACTCCTGGGAAGGAATAATGCATGAAAATGTATCATTCATTTTCACCTCGGTGCAAATGACTTGATGAAATCCTTTCCAGATCTGGATTTGAGGAAAAGCAAAGAACATAAAGGGAGAGAAGAGTAGTCTGAGACAAGAGGATAGCCAAGGAAAAGGAGGAAAGACAAAAACTGAAAAGAGGGGAATGGGACCACCAAAGACAATCTTTACCAATTTCATAATTTTGCCTGGGGCTGTCTGGCATTTCTTGGATGTAATTCTTGTAAAATTCAGAGTGTGAACCATTTGTCTAAGAGTCATAAAGTGCCCTGTTTGGGGGACAGTTGGGATCATATCTCTTGGGTTGACATTCAGGGACTCTGCCTCCTCCTCACCTCTATATAAAGTGTCTTCTTTCCCTCAAGGTCTAACTCAGGTGCCCCCTCTTCCATGAAGACTTCCCTGTGTTCTCCCCTCACCCCTCCCAGTGAAAGTGATCTCCCCTACCTCAAATTTAGCACCTTCCCTTTCTACTTATCTGAGAAACACAGAGTATAAGAGCTAAAAGACATCTATGAGATCATCAGGCAGTGGGGTACTATGGGAAGAACACCAAAGTCAGAGGTCCTCCTTCAGGAGTGTGTTGGAGTCAATTGGAACCTCCCTCAAGGACAGATTGTTAAATTTCCAGTGTGAGTATTCACACCTCAAAAATTGGCAAAAGCTACAGATCAGGACCTGATTTATTATTTTGTGAATTGTCTAGACTTAAGAAAGTGATTTAGATAATGTTGATTATGCAGATTAAACTTAAAAGTATGGTTTGGAGGGTCGGGGGCAGTTTAGAGAGCTTGTTGTTAAACATTTACTAGCACACCCTGGTCCTCAGTCCAAATACCACCTCTGCCACTTTTGATGTGTGCTCTCTTAGGCAAGTCACTTAGCTTATTTGAATCTCACTTTCCTCAGTCTGTAAAATGAATGGGTTGGACTAGATCAGGGTTTCTTAAACTATTTCCACTAGTAACCTCTTTAGCGGTTCTTAAACTGTGAGTCATCACCCAATATGAGGCAGCAATAAGAAGCATTTTTCATGATGACCTCTAAAGGCTCTTTCAATTCTAGAGATATAGTACTATAACAGGGGAAAGTGTCAATCACTCTCACATTCCAAGTGAAGGCAAGTCTTCTTCATTGTGGGCTAGCTTTGCTGCCTACCTCTGCTGTTCTTCATCAGATAGGCTGAATGACCAAGCCCTCTCGCTTTTCATTGTTCTTGCTTGTTTGTTTCTTTACTGGACACAGAGGCAAACCTGGACATGGAGAATGACTATACCTGTACTTTATTTTTTCCTCTGCCCTCCACCTTGAAAACTCCTCCCATGCCCAGAGATGTGCACATCTTGCACACTCATTCACCACCCCCTAGGTGACTCAATGCCAAAGTCTTCTAGAAGAAATTGTCCAAGGAACAAAAACACTAACTCTTGAGTCAAATGGGTTCAAATGCCATCTCTATCAGAGCAGCTGGTGTTTTTTTTTTCCTGCTGGGACAGAGCAAGTATTGAATTAACATCTCTGAATATGACCCATGCAAATATTGTGCTGATATTAACATGCTAAAACTGATGTTATCACTTAAACCAAAGGCTTCTATAAAGTGTGACCTTGATAGAGTGGATTCAGTGAGGCACAGCTGAAAGGAATAAATGAAAGGGTGCTAAATAGCTAAGGAGAAATTAAACTGAATGATCCAATTAGTGGAGACACACTCCTTCCTAGATAACAGAACCTGACCTTGACAAGAGTCCCTGTGTGATTTTGGACAGGTCCCTTAACCTCCTTGGACCTCAGTTTCCTCATCTGTAAAGAGAGTCTTAAAATAGATGGCCTCTGAGGTTCCTGCCAGCCCTAGAGCTATGATCATCCTTGATCTTTGTAGGAGATGCAGCACAGGGAGAAAAAGCAAGCAAGCTCCCCAAAATTTCTGCTACACAGATGAGGAAAGTGGAGCCCTGAGAGCCTCTAAGGTCAGTCAAGAGTGGCTGAAGCAGGATTCGAAACAGGTCTTCTCTTCTAATCACAATATCATGTTGTTTCATATTCTTCTTGCCCGCTGTCCCCTGCCCCCAGTCCTGGTAGCATAGCTATCTGTATACATTTACCTTGGTTTTCATATATCCAGTGATACCCTACGCATAGAAGGAGCCTTATAAGTGTATTTTTAATTGAACTTAATTGAATTGAATTGAATTGGAGAGATGTAAAAGGTAGAAATTACTATATATAGTATCCTTGTGGTATCTGGCTGATTGACTGTTATCCAAAGTACTTAGAAGCAAATTATTACTGGAAAACACTGTGAATTCTCTATGTAAAGGAATATATCATTTTTATTATTATTACTTCTATGACATATCAGTATAAAGAGAAAAGAATTTTTGAAATACACAGCTTCATCAGTCTATTTCTAATCTCCTGACTATATTAACATTGGGATTAGGGAAAATGTATCGAACTGATTTGGAATGCCAAACACATTTTTAGAAAGAAATTGTAATTTCAAAGAGAATTTTGATACTCATGCAGCGTAAAAAATAATGTTTCTCCATTTGTTACTTCATCAGCCATGGAAACCCTATACACCATTCAATAGAAATTACTTTTTGGCATTTAGCTTCTTGGACTCTCCTTACATACTGGACAGCAGTCAACATAACATCTAACAAAACTTTCTCATTCTTCATCTCTCCATGTGTGCGCTCTCTCCTGCTTTCTTTGGCTTCCCCTCCCGTCTCTTTTCTTCCTCTCCTCCTATGCCTCTCAGTTTTTGGCCAGAGTTCTGCGCAGGTGCTATTCCTAAGAAGAAAATAGACCAGGATGATGATTCACATCAAAAGCAAAGAACTGAGGAACATTAAGACGTAATTCAAGAAATATCTATTGAGAGCCTAGTCAATGGAAATCACTGCTGTGCTGAGAATCCAACATAATACTTGGGGGCATTAGGTGATGATGGCTTGAACTAGGGTGGTACCAAGGAGAGTAGGAGAGAGCTGATGTATATATCTTGGTTTTTGCAGTCAGCTTCATTGTATGGAAGGCAACCAGAAGGGGAGGTTTTAATCAGTTCTTGGTCCTTAGCCTTTTGAGGAATTCTGATATGTTAGAGTTAAAAGGACAAATATCCTAATACAATTTGTTCATTTTTACAGAGGAGAAAACTGAGGACCACAGAGGCTAGACTTACCTGAAATAACATGGCTATCTAGTGCCAGTAGTGGGTGTCAAGCTCAGTTTTTTCTGATGTCCAAGTCCATCTGAGTTTGGATCCTTCCTCAAACACTTACTAGTTTTGTTATCCAAAGCAAATAACTTCACTGAGGCTCAGTTCCCCAATCTGCAAAATGGGGCTAATAATAGTACCTGCCAAAATGGTTATTATGAAGATCAGGTGAGATAACATATGTCAAGGGCAGGGAAAAGCTTAAAGCACTATATAAATATGTTATTATTATCATTCCACAATATCACATTTCATATCATCTAGTATTAACAGATAAATAATAATTCAGTTGTAAGACAGAATATAATAAAATGAAAAAGGAAAAGAATAGAACAGAAAAAAAGGAGAAAAGAAAAGAAAAATATACCAACCAACTACTCTAGGGACTTAGAGGAGAGAGAAATGATGTTGTGTGGAAGGAATTGGAAAGGTTCCATGACTGGAAGGGGAGGGAAGAAGATGGCATTCTAAGTAGAAAGCCTTGAGCAAAAGCTTGGAGGTAGGAAAATACAAGAATATATTCAGAAAATGGCAATTTGTCCACTTCAGCTAAAGCGAGGATATATTGTAGAAGAGTTGAGAGAAAAGTTTTTGGGTGGATGGCCAGTTGTTTTATTTTTGTTGCTGTTATTGTTTTGTTCACTTGTTTGTTTGTTTTGGGGGGTGAGGGTGCAATGTAAATAACATTGACTTTAGCATCAGAGGACCTGGTTCAATTTCTGCCTGTATGACTTGCTCCCTGTGTGACCATTGGCAAATCACCTAGCCTCTCTGGGCCTTAGTTTCTTCATACATAAAATGAGAGGATAAGACCAAATAATCCCTTCCTGAGTCTTTTGGTTCTATTAACATTTCTTTTGTGGGTAGGAATACCTGTCCCATATCTGATGTACACTGTACATTGAGTACCTTTCTACTCTACCCTTGGGGGAAGTAACTAATTAGGAGTCCAAACCTAAGATTTAAGTCATTTTTCTCTATGGTGCCAGGATTGGGGTTTAATGAGTCAAGGAGTATGAGAAAAGGGAGTCAAGTGCTCTTGTGTCCTTGGAGGCCAGATTCCCTAAGGGCTACA
Organism: Petaurus breviceps papuanus; assembly: GCF_028583685.1. Classification (NCBI taxonomy): domain Eukaryota; kingdom Metazoa; phylum Chordata; class Mammalia; order Diprotodontia; family Petauridae; genus Petaurus; species Petaurus breviceps. The sequence continues at coordinate 7,710,165 of NW_027187353.1, read as the reverse complement.
GACCATATGCCTGGGTCCAGAGTAGAGGGCTCATTTAGGGAAAGGGAATGAGCTGCTATGGCTCTGTCCTTTCGATTTCGATTTGGTTCCTTAATTTAAGAATAGAATCTTAGATTTTAAGCTGAAAAGGACTACTGATTGGGCATTTATATGTCACTTTGGCTTTGTGCTGTCCAGAAAACTAGTTGCCAGTCCATGCCTTTTGTTAAAATGAGTCAAGTTTGATATTTTCTCCATCAGTCATTTCTGACCCTTGGGACCCAGGACCTCTAGATCTCTTGAAATCCCAAGATCATTTCCAAATTTAAAAGTATGATTCTACAAGTTCAGTCATTTTTTAGTCATGTCTGACTCTTCATGAACCCATTTGGGATTTTCTTGACAAAGATGCTGGGGTGGTTTACTATTTCCTTCTCTGACTCATTTTTACAAATGGGGAGACTAAGGCAGACAGTGCTAAGTGATTTGCCCAGGGTCACACAGCTAGTAAGTGTCTGAGACTAGATTTGAACTCAGGAAGATGAGTGTTTCTGATTCCAAGCCAAGTACTCTATCCACAATGTGTTTGCCAAGAGAATATCAGGACAAGAAACTAAGAAGGCCCCACACATAATCTCCCTTAAAATTTTCCTGAATTAAAAACAAAATAAAAAAATTTTCTAGGAAATTTAATCTACATGCTCCTTTTTTCCACATGCATTTAAATCATTCAAATCCATGTTGCAAGAGCAGATGTGAACTTGGCCTTCCCCACCATCCACTTATCCACATGATCTGATTAGCCCTTAGGATAATCAAATCAATAAAAATAACAAACCCTCAGTTCTCCACCCACTCCCTCCCCTCAGATCCTAGTCTGTTCCATCAGACAACTGATTTCAGTGAAGTGAGGTCCCAATAGTTGATTCACTCACTGATCTCTTGCTAAATCTTGTCTCCTAGACCAGAATAAGGAGTCATTGGGTTATAGACATTGAGCTGGAAGGGACATCAAAGGATAGCTAGCCTATGTTCTTCATTTTACAAATAAAAAAAACTAAAGCCCAGGGAAATTCAATGACTCATCCAAGGTCATGTAGACCATAAATGTCAGAGAGAGGATTGAAATAAGAGCTTTTAACTTGAGTCATTGTACCATGCATGCTGTCTCCTAAAATTGTCATTATCATAAGTCACTTTTATTTTCCACTTAGTTTTCGAAACACTTTCCTCCCCACCCACTCCCCTGTGAAGAAAGGAAATTTCCCCCATTTTTCTCAGTTACACTTTCAACTGTTGTTGTGGTTCACTCATTTCCATCATCAGATGACCCGATTTGTTGTGACATTTTCTTGGCAAAGTGGCTTGCTATTTCCTTCTCTGGCTCATTTTACAGGTGAGGAAACTGAGGCAAACAGGGTTAAGTGACTTGCCCAGGGTCACACAGCTAGTAAATGTCTGGGGCTGGATTTGAACTCATGAAGATGATCTTCCTCATTCCAAGCCCAGTATTTTATCAACTGTGCCACCTAGCTGCCCCTACACTTCCAACTACAAGAGAGTAATGTTACCGAATATTACAGCTAAGACTATGACACAGGAAATGCTTGCCTCTGTGTCACGGATACTAAGGCACAGACCCTTCAAAAGATCCTGGAAAGAAAGTCAGGGGATTCTAGGACTGAATTGGACCCATTGTTCCTCTAAGGTAAAAAACCCAGCCCAAGAAGCCAAGCCATTAGTTGCAACTCCTGGAATTAAAGACTTGGAGCTATTTTTGTTGCATTCCTGACCCTAAGAAGATTTCCTGTTAGTGCTGTTTGTTTTAAATTGTTTAGGCCTGTCCAGCAGGAGACCAAATCCAGATCAAACATACAGGATCCTCCTGCTGAAAAAAGGACTTCAAGTGACCACTGAAGTCAGCCCTTCTGCTATTATTGGGGTGGGAAAATTAACTGGGGCATGTTCTCTACCACTACAGAAAGCCAAGGCAATCCACAAAGAGAAGCCAGACTGGCAGGAGTCATCAAATGACATGCCACCGGAAGGTCAAAAGCACCTTTAGGTACCTCTGTCTTCTCCACAGCCTTGGAGCTACAGCCTGGTCATTCCCTTTCTTTCAGGAAGCCCTGGTGTAATACTGATATTCTGGCAGAAGGGTAATTGGCGATTTTTGTGCCCAAGGCAAAAGGAACAAAAATGGGCTATCACGGATTTGGAGAGGGGACTGGCCAAGGATTCATCTAGGGATGGCCACTGGTGGGGCAGTGGAAGCACTGGCTGGTGGATTCCTATTTCAATTAATTATCCTTAGTAACTCAGAGACAAACTCCTATTTCTAGCTCCTAAAGAGTTGCAAGTAATATAGGAGCTCCCAAATCCCACTTAGACCACTTTAGTCAGGGCCCTGACTTCTAAGTACCTAGATCAGAGACTGAGAAATGCAAAGGCTCTTAAAGATCAGAAAATCAGGCCCAGAGAGACTGTACAAATTGCCCCAAATCATATAAATAGTAAAAGGCACAGGGAGGATTCGAACTCACATCTTTCGACTCCCAATCCACTATGCCACACCATCATCAGGCCTCTCCGAAAGTTCACAGCAGCCTGGTCCCTCTCTTTTTATTTTCCCTATAAATCAGAGAGCAGTTTTTTTTTTTAACCTTTCACAAGAGCCTCCAGTCCTTCTTACAAAAAGACCAGATGCACCAGTCTGTGTATCAAAATCATCTGACACGAACTCTCTCCACAAACATTTGGCTCCTGAAAGCTCCATACATATTTTGCCAAGCATTTTCCCTCTAAATATAATACAAAAATGCAGCTTTTGCAGAAAACTAAAATCTGCATACTCCTTTCTAATGTGCACTTAAGTCATCAAAAATCCACGTTGGAAGAACAGATGTGAAGTCCCCTTCCTGCACTGCATTTATAAACCTTTGAAAGCCCATTGTCTCCAGCCCAGCTTTGCTAGTGGCCAGCTGTAAACAAACAGCCTCCCAAAGACTTACACTCTGTTGTTTATTCTGACCCCTGGAGGCCCAAGAGTATTTTAAACTTGGCAAAAACTACCTTGTCCCATCCTACTGGACAGACTTTGAATAAAGAGCTAAATCTGAGGGCAGAAGTTTCTTTTCACTGGAGTCAAATCCCCTACTGCCACCTTATTTGTTACGCTAATGGAAAACCATTTGTTAAGAAGTAAACTTTCCCTAACAAAGTGACACCCTCTCACTATTGCAGTTGGTGTGAATGAAATTCCCACTCTGTCAGGAAAGCAACAAAGTTAAAGAAGGTTGAGAGAAAGAAAAAAAGATCTTATTACCACTAAGAAAAGTTCTGTCCACATGGCACATTGCCTGAATCATCAGGCTGCTAAATTATAGCTACTTTCACCTGAAACCCTTGTGTAATTGAGGCCTTTGAGTGGTGGGCTTGGAGGTAGAATTACCCAGATGATTTTCTACTTGGCTTCTGAAGACACAGTCTTAGGAGCAATATGGAGCCTCATAAATTGAATAATCAGGTCCCTAGTGGAGTATGTAGGATCATACATTTAGGAAGGACACTGGAGGCCACATAGTCCAAATGCCTCATTTTATAGATGAGGAAATTAAGGTGTAAGGAAGTGAAGTGGCTTGCTAAATTAATTAGGTCATGCATATTTTTTAAATGTTAGAGGTAGGCTTTGAAACTAGGCCCTCTGACTGCAGAGAGTGTGTTTTTTCACTGCATTAAGCTCCCTTATACAAAAGCTAAGGCAAAATTGACTGCTCTGGCCTGGACAGACTTATCATTGCTGTTAAGTTGTTTCAGTCATTCCTAAATCTCCATGACCCCATTTTGGGGCTTTCTTGGCTAAGATACTGAAGTGGCTTGCCATTTCCTTCTCTGGTTCACTTTACAGATGAGGAAACTAAGGCAAACAGGGTTAAGTGACCTGCTCAGAGGGTCACAGCCCATAAAACTCTGTGGCCAGATTCGAATTCTTGAAGATTAGGCTTCCTGACTGCAGGTGGGGCACTCTATCTACTGTGCCACCTACCTGCCTCCTGGGCAACTATATCTGGAACATTAGGTTCCGTTCTATATGTGGCATTTTAGACTTCTATTTTACACTTCCGATTCATTCTGTATGTTATAGTTTAGGTTTCTATTATCTATTTTTAGACTTTATGTTTTGTTAAACAATATTACTCATAATCTTCCACCATCCTCTACTATATGATTATATGGATGAGTTTTTATTTTAAATTGAAGTTATCCTCTTCTTGGCAAAGGAATCAAGATTTTCTAACTGAAGCCGTTTCCAGACTCCTCCAGTTTCTTTATTGTGGCAACTTATTCGCATCAATTAAACTTCCTTAGGAAATGGTGCTTATCTGTGTTGATGTCTGTTCTTTTATCTGTTTACCATTTTTCACCATCAATAGTTTGCTTAAATAGCTTAGATTGGAGCTGCCTCAATGGCACACCACTTCTCACTTTTATTCTTCTAATTTGATATTGATTTTTATCTTCCTTTAAAACGATAGTGGCCAGATCAGTCACAGACAGCTTCTTTGGAAATGACTCCTACATTCATAGTCAACCATTTCCTATCATTGAAATATAAGTGATTTTATTTTAATAAGTTATTTATTTACAACATTCAGCTCATCTTGATTCTCTTTTTAGAAAAAAAATATTCCTGACATGTAGGCAAAAGATAACAAATTTTTAGCTTATCCCATTTCTTATTCCTCAACCAAGTTTACCAACATATTTTTGCCATCCTTCCCAATGCCTACCTTTGAATTGAAATCATAAAATGTTAAAGTATACATTAATTTAATTTAGAGAGACATATCAAGTTCTTTGTAGAATTTTATACTTTCACATCATCTTCAACCAATGTTGCAACATTTATCTTTGTGGTAGTCTTTTTGGAAATGGTTATTGTGAACTTTGCAATATTAGACATATCCAATGAAGAGATTTTTTTGTTGTCTTTGAATACACAATAAAACTAGTCCCATCAAGTCCTTTGTTTTCCTCTCCAATGAGAACCTGTTGGCTAACTTTTCATTTAGCTTCCATTTCTGTTTGTCTATTGACTTCATTTATATGGAGGCTGCCAAGACTGATATGATTCAATTCTTCCAGTGATCGTTCTACTCAATGATTATTGCACAAGGATCCCACATTTAGAGTAGAATCAGTTAAGTTAATGGTTGCAGGATAGTTTAATCAACAAGCATTTATTAAGGATCTACCATGTGCTAAGTGCTGGGGATACAAAGAAAGAAACAGTTCTTGCTCTTGAGAAGCTTCCAAAGGCCTGGGAAAGAATTTTTTTTTAGAAGATGGGACTTTAGTTGAGACTTAAAGGAAACCAGAGAAACCAGAGGTGGAAATTTGAGGGAAAGCCAATGAAAAATCTGTAGAGTCAGGAGATGGAGTGTCACATGCAAGAAAAAGCCAGGAGGCCTGTGTCATTGAATTGCAGAGTATATGGAAGGGAATAAGTTTTAAGATGACTGTAAGAGGGGGGTCATATGCCATGGTCATATGCATTTTAGGAAAATTGATTTGACAGCTAAGTCAAGGATGCACTGGAGTGGGAAGAGACTTGAGTCAAGAAGGCTATTCTTGCTATTCAGCAGGCTATTACAATTGTCCAAGCATGAGGTGATGAGGTCCTGTGGGATTCTTAACACCCTCTGCTTCCATCACTGCAGAAGCAAAAGGCAATCTCATAGTTCCTAGAGCCATTTTGCATTTTTGTTTCATTGGTTATTGAAATGACCAAGGAATTCATCACCAAGCGATCAGACTATTCATCATGAGTCTGTCTTCATTTAGCAAGGTGAGGTCTCAGAAAGCAAACACATTCCATTGCTAGGACCATGTTCAAAGACTTGCCAGCCTGGCACATTCTTCCAGAATCCACATTCTGCTTCCGGCACATGTTCTTCAGGGACCCAGAGTCACCTCCATGCCATGATTAAGCATTGCAGAAGGGCTTAAAGAAATGTGTCTTCAAAGAAGGCTTCAAATCTCTCTTTAATAGAGCCATTAAAAACCATCATAGTGCACTAGCCTCTGGGAAGGCAGTCAGAGGAGCAGTCTACATGTTTTGCGTTATGCTTCTCCTGGGAGATGTGTTCTGGGGTTATGCTGGGTACCTCCCCATTGACAGGGGACCAATTTTCTCATATTAAGGAAGTCCTACAGGAGTGGGACACTGAGGGAAAGATGGTAGGGGAAGTCTAGAATCTGAGGAACAATTCAGCCTAAGGAATTGCTTCAGTGGGTAGGGCTTTGGAGAGGAAAGGGACTACCAGGAATTTTGGGGTGGGAATTACCAAAGATCAGCTTTGCCTACTTTACAATAATAACTACAAATAGATAACTAGGGTTGTTTAGGCAATAATAATAATAATAGTAGTAATACTTTACATTTCTATGTCCCTTTGTGATTCACAAAACTAGTTTAGTAGGGCAGCTAGGTGACACAGTGAATAGAGTCTCAGACACTTAACACTTACAGTGTTTCCCCGATAATAAGCCCTCCCCTGAAAATAAGCCCTATTGAGATTGCTACTGTAGTGAAGGTGATCCCCTGCGCTACACGCTACATTACGGTACCCTCTGTATGCACCATCCCCCCACCCCGTGAAACGCACGCCGCGCTCCGAACTGCATCCAATCAGAGCTGCAGCAGTGAGCGTGTCATCCTGTTCTTCCCCAGTGATTTGCTTATTGAATAAAGGTACATTTTTTTGTTCACATTTACCTGTTTATTAAAATTGCTGTCAATGTTCATTAAAATAAGCCCTCCCCTGAAAATAAGCCCTCTGGTGTTTTTCTGTCCAAAAAATTTTAATAAGACAGTGTCTTATTATCGGGGAAACATGGTACTAGCTGTGTGACCTTGGTCAAGTCACTTAACCCCATTGCCCACCTTCCCCCCTCCAAAAAGGTAAAAAAAATATATATTTTAGCTGATGTTCTTAAATATGTCCTGAGGTTGAATGGGGACAGAATCTCAGACATTTGTCAATCAGAGGTATAGCTTAGGCTGTCTCAGAATGGTTTTTTCATCATAAATAATCATCATCACGTCATCATAGCATTTATGTAGCATATTAATACTTGCAAAGCACTTTACAAGCATTATCTCTTCTTATCCTATTTTACAGATGAGGAAACTGATGCAGACAGAGACTAGGTAACTTGCCCAGGGCCACACAGACTGCCTAGTGTCTAAGGCAGGATTCGAACTCAGATCTTCCTGATTTCAGGTCCAATGTTCTATACACTGTGCCTCCTAACTACCCCTTAGTGTCCATTTGGATCTTATCTGGGTGGGAAGGGAGAGTACCTACCAATGACTTAGTTCACCATTACCTCTCTCACAGAATACAATGCTTTAATCCAATTTAAATGTGCATGTCTCTTTTTTAAAAAAAAGCACTGAATTGGGCCAGGTGGTGGTGCAGTGAGTAAGAGCACCAGCCCCAGAGTCAGGAGACTTGGGTTCGGTTCGGCCTCACATACAACACACACACACAAAATAACTAGCTGTGTAACCTTGAGCAAGTTACTTAACCCCGATTGCTTTAAAAAAAAATAAAAATTAAAAAAATTAAAAAGCACTAAATAATGATTCCATGGAAAGAATAGGTGGACAGAGACATATTTGGGGAATTTTGCCTTTAGAGACCCCAAAATTACAGTCAGTCTGTCACTAAGTCATTAAGCATTTCATATGTACTTCCTATGTTCCAGGCACTGTGCCAAGCTCTGGGGAGTCAAAGAAAGGCAAAAATAGACCCTGTCCTCAAGAAGTATACATTCTAATGGGAGAGACATCATATAAAAATATATACAAGAGTAAATGAAGAGAATTGAAATGGAGAAGGAATTAGCAACTGAGAGATTGATTACACCACTTAGGCAGCTGCCCATAGCCTTGGCCAGTCATCTACATATGCCATCATTCATCCCTACTTTCATTCCTTCATCAATTCTTTCAGCCAATGGCTCACACTGTACAAGGCACCACATTGAGTATTTTGGGTGTGTAGCTGCAAGCACCCCAAGCATCCTCAGGGTTTGCAGCTACCACAGGTTCTTGGATCTGCTTTGTTAAAGGAAAGCAACTCAAAATGGGTTAACAAGTTTACTTTAATCAGTCAGACATATATCATTTACCTAGTTCAGGAGAAAAGGTCAGCACCCTGAACCTCAAAGTATACAGGCATAATTATCAAGACAGAAACATCAAGTAGACAGATTTCCAAACTGTCCAACCATTACATCCATACCCAGTCAACATCTGGGTTTCCACATTCTGGGTTTTTCAAAGCCGGGGGACTCTCAACAACGGCTTCCCAGAATTCAGATCAAATCACAGAACACTTCTCAAAGTGAGTCCCAAAACAAAGCTACACATCAGGGCTTATATAGCCTTCTCCAGGCTCAGAAAATGTAACAACCTTATTGACTCACTGGCCAATCAAGAAGTATCTACTGAAAAACAAGCCTCCCATCCCAGGCTTCAGGTGCACATTAGCCTAGGGGCAGGGAAGATCTTTAAAATTTACATTCTTATTACAGGGTGGAACAAAAATAAATAAACCTTCAAGAAAATCACTATCTAGTTTATATCAGTGACAATAATAAGAAAAGTGGTTGTGGGAGGCTGAGTGTCAATTATTCACAACTCCCCAAAAAGGAAGTCAAACTACTTGTTCAGTGTAGTATGACTCTCTGCACTCGTCTACAATGTCATCACTGATACAAAGGAAAGTAATGTTCTTAGTTCCTGAAGATGACAGCCCTAAGTGGACCTTCCCACTTAACCCATGCCGTGCCATCCCATGGCACAAGACAAGCATCCTGAGCCTCTGATCTCCCAGTGGATACCCCCAAATGCTCCGCCTATCTATTCATGTTCACTTGGTAGACATCCATGCCAGAGCAGACTAAAGACTGTGGAAGCTGGCACTTCCTATGGTAGCAAATGCCAAACCACTTCACAAGATCAATTTTAAGGAAGACTGATGTTTTGCTGCTTTTAGCAGCAGCCATTTTTTCTTGAATGCTCTAGGGGATATGGTGAGCACTCCTTTCACTGACAAGTTCATAATGTACCATGTCTTCTTATCCAAGGCAGTTATTAACTATATACATTTCCATTACTCTTCCTTATGAAATCAATCCAAACCCACTGGGAGCCATCCTCTTGTTCTTTTAATAGGTCACGGCTATTGATTCACCAGCAAAAGTATCTTAGTCAATATCTGAGACATAGGGTGCATCTCAGAGGTATCTGGACTCCCTCTGATGTATCTGTACCTACAGATCACTGTGGCACTGTGCCTCCTGGAGATCAGATCTACTCTGAGTCTGCAAGGTCTAACGTAGAGGACAGTAAGAAATTTACCATTGACCAGCGAGCAGAGCCCCACAAAGACCTAGGTTTAAGTCCTGGTGCCAATACTCACTAGCTGTGTGACCAATAGGAATTTATTTGCCTCTTTATGCCTCAGCTCCCTCACCCATACATGATCAATTATTCCCACTAATCCTGGAGTTCTTAACCTCCTTGGTGTCATGTACCCCTTTGACAATAGAGCCAGAGAAACCTCTGGACCCCTTCTCAGAATAATTTTTACAATAACATAATTTTACAATATAAAAAATTTAAATGTATAAACTAAAATACATGGGGTTACAAAGGAAAATAATTATATTGATGTTCTGCTAAATATTAAAAAATAATAATAATTCATAGGCCTTAGGTTAAGCAAGGGCAGCTAGGTGGTGCATTGTATAGAGCACTACACCTGGAGTCAGGAAGACTCATTTTCCTGAATTCAAAATTGGCCTCAGACATTTACTAGCTATGTGACCCTGGGCAAGTCATTTAACCCTGTCTACCTCAGTTACCTCATCTGTAAAATGAGCTGGAGAAAGAAATGGCAAACTATTCCAGTATCTCTGCCAAGAAAACCCCAAATGAGGTCACTAAGAGTCGGATGAGACTGAAATGACTGAATAACAACAAAAAGGTTAAGCACCCTATGTATGTCATATAATTTAAATGGGTCCTTGAGCTCCTTCTGCCTCCCCATTCATCTCTTTAGATAACTCCCCCATTTCTGCTCTGTGAGAATCTTCTATATTTGTGTCATTGAGAGCATTAGATCTCTCTCAGGGCAACATTCCCTACAGAAATTCCAGCCATGGAATTCTACCTGTCTTTTCTCCAAATTCTCTGGAATCTGCTCTCCCAGAATTTATGGTGCATGTCAGACTCTTCCTGGCTTTTTTCTCCTTCACCACAAATTCTAAAACAGCATGGTAGCTCATTCCAAGGTTCTAATGATTTCACTTAGGCAAGCAGTTTCTCCTGGTTGGACAGAGACACTGCATTTCAGCTTCTTTATGTGTGAAATGGGGATGAGGAAGGGAGTCTTTAATCCAATTGTGACAGATTCTGCCCCTTTGTATATGCACAGAAATAATCAGCCTGTTTCTAGTTATATATTACGTGTTGCTAGGTTGAATCTCTCTGATTGGTTGCTCAGCCTTAAAAAAAAGTTGATGCCAAAGGGTGCCACAGTGGGCAGAAGAGCAGGCAACTTCTGGCTCAGTGCCTTTTGGCTTTTGCATTTCAGGAAAAAAGATGTGAATTCATCCAGGGGTGGAAAAGTTGTCACTTCTCTACCTTGGATAATGTCATTGGGGGTTCCCACTCTCCATGTGGAACAGAAGGACTCAGTTCAACTGGGCCCTACCTGCCTTCACCTCCCTTGTGTGTTTTCATCCTTTGGAAAGAAGTTTGTGAGCTCTGAAAGGCCCCTGACTGCTGGTAGAAGTATCTCTGGGGAAGGTTCCCAGGAAAGCTGTAGTGGGAGCTGACTGATGGCAAGGAGAAAGTTTCCATCAGAAAGAAAGAAAGGTCATTAGAAAGATCAGGGTAAGGTGGGTTGGTGTTGATCAGACTATGCTCAGTGGCAGGTAAAATGCATAAAACTAATCAGCAGTCTTCCAAAGAAACTATTTCTGTCTCTCAAAGTTTGAATAATAACACACACACACACACACACACACACTAATTGTACAAAGAGTCATGTTACTGAATTCTGTTTGAATTACTATCTGTAATTGTGTATAGCTTTATTCCTCTTTTCTATGTGGGAACAAACTATCTGTTCTACATCTCAATCTTGTTTGTACGCTGCTGTCTTTCACTGTCCCCCTTACTGGGTGAAACTCTAGACTTTGTGCCCTTAACCTCTTCTATAATTAACAACTCTATAAGTAGCAGCTTTCCTTGGGAATCTAAATAGGGGGTGGAGTGAAACACTGAGGAGCCTAATTCTCTTTCTGGGAAAACTGACAAGCCCAGATCAATGAACCCAGGGCAAATCACTAAGGCAAATCACTAAGAGGGACTAACCTCAGTCAAGCAGTATCTATCTCACCACTCTGTTAGACTAGGATCCTCATTTGGAAAATCAGGGAGGCAGGAAGTTTAGAATACACGATCTCTAAGATCTCTTACAATTGTAGATCTGAGATCCTTTCCAAAGGCAGCAGAGCATAGTGGAGAGAGAGAGAGTCTGGTGAAGAGCTGAGTTCAGGTCCTGCTTCTGATATTCATTGTTGGGTGACTCTTGGAAAGTCACTTAGCTCCTCAAAGCCCTAGACAAGTGTCTAAGAGTGTAATTGACAGCTGAGTTGCAGATTTTTATGTCCTCACCAGAAGACATCCTGAGCTATGCTGCCTCCATACCCTTTTCAAATGGATACCGCTATAACATTGATTCTGTCATGTTCACCACAACCTTCTGAATCAAACCAATACATTTTTAGGCATGAGGCATCACTTCTACAACCTCTACCAACTATTCATCCCCTAGAATCTACCTGGCATGAAATTCATCCCTTATTACTTGGGCAAGATCTTTCTGGAATTTTCTGGTGCCCATTCTCCACATAGTTAAACATATCATTCCCATGTTCAACAAGCACCGCTATTTCTAGAATCATATACAAACCCCTTTGTTTAGCTTTTAAAGTCCTTCAAAGTCTTGTATTTCTAACTTCACTGTACCTTGCCCCCTGCACTATATTCTTCTGTCCAGTCAAAATAGCCTTCTCTTTGCTCCTCACACACAACACTCCATATCTTATCTCCATGCCCATAGCTAGAATGCACTACCTCCTCTCCTTCACAGGGACCCTCTCTGCTTTTAAGCTGCTGCTCAAAAACTGCCTTTCCTGATCCCACCCCTCAAGCTACCTCAAGTGCCCTCCCTCTCAAGCTGCCTTGTCTTCTATTTATTTTCTACATATTTGCAGAGTATTGTCACCACCGTGTAAATATAAAATTCCTTGTGAATAGAGATTGTTTCCTATCTTCACGTACCTGGCATACAGCGGGTATTTAATGAATGTTTGTTGGTTGATCAATTGATTCCTGGCTCATGTCATTCAATCAAACTCACTTTTCCTCTCCCATGAGACAAGAAGAGTGGAGGGCAAGGACAGTGAGGATGGACAGATTTGGGTGGCTCATTTGTATTATCTAGACCAGGGGTGGGGAACCTGTGCCCTCAAGGCCTCACATGGTCTTCTAGATTCTCAAGTGTCCTTTTATTAAGGGAATTTGTTCTGTGAAGTTTGGACTCAGTCAAAGGACCACACTTGAGGACCTAGAGGGCCACATGTGTCCTCAAGGGCTTCCCTCTAGACTATCTTCCAAGTGGGGAAGGTTGTAGTTTTCTGTCTTTCTATCATGAAAGGCACTCTACAAGTTTATATCATAATTAGTGAGATTAACATTTCCATTATTATTTCACCCAATTAAGGATGCCCAGGGTGCATATGAGAAAAACAAATTCCTCTTCTCAAACAATCACACACTCAATTTCTTGCCAGAAATAGTCTGCCAAGCTCTATTAGATGCCAATAGAACTTCTTTCATGTCCAATGTAGCTAATTTAATAATAGACTAAGTCCTTTATTTGGGGCCAAAACCCCCCGAAGATTTGGCCAGAATTTTCTTAATTTTCTCTAGGCTGCTGTTGAGATCTACAATGTTAACTTAATGCTCTACTTCATAAGTTAACCACTGTTTTAATCAACCTCTTCCCCTGTCAAGACCTAATGACAGTCCCTGGCATTTCAGCAGGCAGTTAGTCCTTACTGAAAACAGAAGGAAAAAAAAGAGAGGAGGGACCTGGATATATTAGTTCCACATTCTCAAGGTATGTTTTTGTAGGATTATAAATCTAAAGATGGAAAGGAGGTTGGAAATCTTAGGATCATGGACCTACAGCTGGGTGAAACGACGGAGGTCATCTGGTACTGGGGCCTAGAATGGATCAATCAGCTTCCTGGAGTCACATAGGCAGTAACTAAAGCAAGATTCAAACTTTGGTCTTCTGACCTTTAATCCAGTACTCTGTGTGCCATATCACAAACCTCTTCTATTACTCAATAGTTATTTAGCATCACCATTGACTCAGCTACCTAAATCTACCAAAATGTACTATCACCAAGCACATACTTCAGCATCTCATCCATGAACATATGGGAGACACTGTCTAATGCCTTATTGAAATTGATATATGTCACATCTTTGGCATTCTAATAGTCTAGCCCTTTCACAAGATGAAATGAGGTTCAATTGGCATGACTGTTTCTTAGTGAACCCATGCTGGTTCCCAGTCATCACTACACTTCCCTTTCTATGTGTTCCCAAACCATCTGCTTAAGAATCCCTTCAGGAATTTTTCTAGGGATCAACTTCAAAATCGTTAGTCTACATATGCTGTAGATAATCATTTCCCTCTTTTGAAAACTATCACATTTGCTTGGAACCAGGTTTCTGTCACCTCCATGATCCCCCCAAAATCATTAAAAATAGTCTAGTAATGGCAGCTGCAATCTCTTTCCATATCCTGGGTGATTTCACTTGTTTCAATAAATATTTATTAAACACATACTATGTATGTTTCACTCAGCCATCATCAAGTTTACATTTCAGTTCATGCATCTGGATCTCAGAACTTAAATTCATTTAAAGCAGTTAGATATGACTTCCTCACCAAACTTAGACTTGAACTACATCTTAACCACATTTGTTCAGCTCTTTTCAATTTGAAGATTATTATCTCTGATTCCAATAGAAAAGGAAATAAAATAGGAGTTGGTTTTGTCACCTACTATCTTTTTATCAACTTTCCATCCACCAAGCAAGCTCTCTATCTCTTCCTTGTTCTATTTACTGTTCTAAATATACATCCTATTTAGTTCAGAGATGCTTATAACTTCCATATGGTCACATAAGCTAAAGGGCTAGGACTAGAATCCAGTTCATGAAATACTTTTCATTCTACCATATTGCCTCTATATTATGTCAGATTGGGGATGGAGAGAGTGGGGAGAAAAGATAGATTGTGGATCTGAACCATAGTATCTCAAGATTGGAAGAGACCTCAACTAATCAGGTCATTAAATCCAACCCAGACCTGAACAGGGATTCTCACTAAATAAATGGCAAATAGTCATCTGGCCTCCCCTTGAAAACTTCCATAGAACCAAAATCTACTGTGTTATGATATGACCCATTTTGCTTTCTGGACAGCTCTCACTAGTAAAAAGTGTTGTGGGTTTTTTTTTTCCTTATATCAAGGAATTACCAGGTCTTTACAACAAGGACTGTTGTCTAGGCACATATGAACTTGAGAAGTTGATTTTTTGAACCCAAGTGTAGACTTACATTTATCCCATTCAACTTCATCTTAATAGATTTGGCCTATTCAACTAGCTGCAGATGCTAACTGTATTTCCAACCAGCCCACATTTCTCTATTTCAAGCATGTGAATAACATAAGAATTTCTGTCAAATGCTATATTAAAATCCAAGTTGCTACAGTCAGTTTATAGCATTCCCCTGATGTGTGTCTCTTAGCACAGTTAAATGAATAAAATGTATTTTCCAGTGCCCATTTACATTCAGTGTCAGTGAACAGAAACTCTGCCAAATCCTAACTGAATTTCTGGATTCCTCAGAAACCAAGAGATTTGGGTTCAGATCATTCATTTCAAAGAAGTAAATTCTTCTGATGGGATGGGAAAGAAGGGAGAGAAAGAATTTATAAGAATGCTGTTTCCAGGTCTTTCAGTCTCACCAGCATCCAAATCACTTAGAATACATATTAGCAATGTAGTCAGGTTTCCCAGAGTAAATCATTTCCCTGTTTCCAAAACTGGGGAGACATAGCTCATAGCGCTAATCTGGGAACTGTTGTCAGAAGAACCTGTAGAGATCTGGGAGATGGAAAAGGAAGAGACATCCCAAAAGTAAGCAGTGTCAAAAATTTATCCCAAAGATCAACACCCACACAGTACCAATGAAAGGGCACACTCAAATACTAGAGCTTCAAACTCAATTATGAGAGTTTAGAGATTCATCTTTCTGGAGACAGGGGGACGGATCTCTAAAAACGCTTCTAGTTCTGACAGATATCAAGGACGTGTCTTCTGGGAAAGGAAGAAGGCCAGGTATTATAGAGGGATAACAGACACAGCTCAGAGATAGCCTTGGAACCCATGAATTTTCAGAAGTACAAGAGGAAGGCCTCTGACATGTTAGGTAGTTCCTCTGCATTATGGAAAGGTATAGTCAAGAACTAGAAAGGATGAGAAAATACAGATGGGTTAAAATCTCCACTGGTAGAAGCAGATAATAAATCTGTCAAATCTTTGGCTCAAATGGTGTACATACAGATATCAGCACTACAAATTGGGGAACTCTGATTCTGATCTTAACTGGCTATAAACTAGCTACGTGACTTCAGTCACTCAACCTCATTGTATCATCTACGAAAAGGAGATGATATCTCAGCTGTCTTTAGGCAAGCGGCTGTTCTTTTTTTTTTTGGAGGGAGGGAAGACATTCAGAGTTAAGTGACTTGCCCAAGGTCACACAGTTAGTAAGTGTCTGAGATCAGATTTGAACATAGATCCTATCCACTGTACCACCTAGCCACCCCACAAGTGGCTGTTCTTGATGGTAACTTGGTGTCCTTGCCCAGATCTAAGGTCAATAGTTTTATCCTTTTTTTTGTAAAAATTTTATTTTCATCATAAGTAACACTTTCACAAGAACCATCTACTCCCTCCCACCATTAAAGTCCTTTATTTTGGACTCAGGAATGAAATAATTTCTGGAGTATTTAGAAATGCACTTGTCACAGTAGTTAGAGCTAGGTGTCACTGCACATAGAGTGCTAGAGTTGGAGTCAAGATAACTTCTGTTCAAATACTTCCTCAGCCTAACTGTGTGGCCCTGGGCAAACTGATCTCTCTCAGCCTGTTTCCCCATCTATAAAATGGGAATAATAATCATAACACCCACTTTGCAGGATTGCTGTGAAACACAACTGAGAGATAACATACAGAAAGTGTTTTACAAGCCTTAAAAAACTATGTAAATGCTAGCTATTATTATTTAGAAGCTGGCCTCAAATAATTGGCATACCCCACTACATGGTAGTGAAAACAGGTTCTGTTTTTTGTTGTCATGGGGTATTTTGCTCCAAAAAGATCATTTGTCTTCCTCGATAGCATGGAGTTTTAGAAATTCATCTGGTACACAGTAGACACCTAATAAATGCTTATTTGTTGGTTGATTGTTTGAATCTCTTATCTAGAGGCAGGAGGCTAGATAAGATGATCTCTTGAACATACATGAAATGATTTGCCAGTAATTTTGAGACTATGATGAATTTCCATGAATTTTTTTTTTGAGTCAAGATCTACCTATGAGCAAGGTAATTAGTAACAGAGAAAGAATTCATCTATCCTGTCCCATCCACCAAGGTCCATGATTTAATAAATATTTTGTACCTGTTTAGAGCTGCAGGCCTTCTCTGAATGGAAGCAGTAGCAGGCATCTGGTAGTGGGCATATGGTCAATCTGTTTGCAGAGAGTATGTCAGGCAGGATTTCCTATCCTCAATGATCATCTCTATTCTTGGAATAAACTACTATAAAAAGGTTGACTATTACATGAATTACAGAATTTCTGAGTTGGGAAAGGTCTCAATAGCCATCTAACCCATATAGTGAACAAAAAAAAATCACCTTTCTACTACACTTTACAAGCAGTTGTACAGATTTTGTTTGACAATATCCAATGAGAGAGTCTCACTACCTTCTAAGGCGGCCCATATCACTTTCCAGTAGTTTTAACTGTTATTAAATCTTTGCTTCCCATATATATAACCTTTATCAAAGGAGGGCAGAGGGAAG
Organism: Petaurus breviceps papuanus; assembly: GCF_028583685.1. NCBI lineage: Eukaryota > Metazoa > Chordata > Mammalia > Diprotodontia > Petauridae > Petaurus > Petaurus breviceps. The sequence goes on along the minus strand of NW_027187353.1, from coordinate 7,692,864 downwards.
GGAGGGAGAGAGAAAATTTGGAACTAAATTTTTTTTAATCAGTGTTAAAATTTGTCTTTACACATAATTGGAAAAAATAAAATGTTATTTTTTCAAAAGACTCTGCTTCCCATACTATTTGCTCTCCGTTTGTTGTTTGTTATGTTTTTTCTTTCTTGTGGTTTCTCCCATTGGTTCTAATTCTTCTTTACATCATGACTAATGTAAAAATAGGTTTACGATGAATGCATAAGTAGAGCCTAAATCCGATTGCACACTATCTTGGGGAGGGGGAAAGAAAAGGAAAGAGAAAAAATTTGAAACTCAAAATCTCATGGAAGTGAATGTTTAAAAATAAACTAATTAAAAAAATAAAAGCCTTTGCTTCCAACAAGTTTCAATTTGCCCCTCCACAAATTACACCCACCATTAGTCATTCCACTCTCCAAAGCCCAGTAGAACTGTTTCCCTTCTTACATGAGTCCTTCAAATACTTTGCCACTAGTGTCTGTCCCTTTTCACACCATCAATGAATTCATTCTTTTAAGAAGTGTTTATTAAGCTCTTGAAGTAGTTTGTGAGCTGAAGTACTGACCACCCCATGCAGTAGCATACCGGGCTTGGAGTTCGAGGCATAAAAAGGTTAAGTCCCAGGTCTCAGTTTCCAGGGTGAACAACCTTGTCAATGAGAAAGAAGTCTAAGGAGTGAAGCTGAGTTTTCACTTCTCCACTTCTCAAGTTCCTTCACCTAGTCTTCACACGGCATGAACTTGGGGACCCTCACCATCACAGAACTGAACGCAAGACTCTACTTATGGACTAACAAGGCCGGTGCACCCCAAGACTACGGCCTCCTTAAATCCAGAAGCTGTACCTCTCTTAATAAAGTCAAAGATGCCATTACCTTCCTTTACTGCCACATGATACCATTGACCGAAGAGCCTGTGGGTCACTGAAACCTCCCAGTTTCAAACATAGTAATAATAATGGCATTTATATAGCACCTTGAGGTTTGCAAAGCACTTCAAATGTTACCTCTTTTAATCTTCACAATAACTTTGGGATTCAAGCAGTTGACTAACCAATAAGCATTTAATAGGTGCCCATGAATTCCAAGTAAATTTCTAAAACACCACAGTATCAAGGTGGTTGTAGCAGCAAGCACCCCAGCATACCCAGGATGGCTGCCAACACAGGTTCTTAGATCTGCTTTTATAAAGGAAAGCAACTCAAAATGGGTCAACAATCTTGCTTTAATCAAACATATGTCATTTACCTAGTTCAGGGGGAAAAGGTCAGCACCCTGAACTTCAGAGAATACAAACAAGTTACAAGCAGACAAAGAAACAGATCAGCAGGAAGACTTCCAACTGTCTGACCATTACATCCATACCTAGTCAGTTACCAGAGAGGGAAGCACCAACATCTGGGTTTTCAAAGTCAGGGGCTCAAGGACTGTCCAGAGTTTCGTCTGGTCAAGTCACATAATTCTTCTCAAAGTGAGCCCCAAAGCAAAATCTCACATCAGGGTATATATAGCCTTCTCCTGGCTCAAAGAATGTCACAACCCTCTTGACCCACTCCCAATCACAAAGTAACAAGGTGTGGGCATTCCTGAAAAACAAGCCTCCCGCCACAGGCTCCATGTGACCACATTCAGCCTATTAGGGGGAAGAGTATATTTTCAAATCAAGGAACATTCTCAGAGTCACCAAAGCCTATCAAAGGGCCTAGGGGCAGGGAAGATCTTCAAATTCCCATTCCCATAACAGTGATGTAACAGGAAGTTAGCTAGACTGGGAATCAGAATGCCCGAGTCCTAGACCTGACTCTATTGCTCATTCACTATGTGACCTTGGAGAAATCACATCCCCTTGGTTTCTTCAAAAATAGAAGTGAGAATTAGACAAGGAATCACAGAATTTCAGAGATGGGTTAGTACCTCAGTAGTCAAAGTCTACCTATCTCATACATATCTAAAAAAAATCTCATGCTGTAATATATTAAACAAGTGGACATCCAATTTATACTTGAGGACCACCAATGAGAAGTCCTCTGTGTCCCAAGAGAGCGCATTACTTTTGGAACACTTCAAAAGTTAGGAAGATTTTTCTTGACATCACACACAAATTTGCCTCATTGTAACTCCCAAACTTTACTCCTTATCTGGGACCGAGTAAGACAAGCAGAAGCCAGTAACCATCTTTCAAATATTTGAAGAAGACTAGCTTGCCCTTCCTGAGCCTTCTCCCCTCCAGACTAAACATCTCCAGCTCTTTCATATGGATGACCCCTAAGGTGTCTCCCAGCTTCAGCATTCTGTGACTCTGATTCTCTGAGTGCTCTGGTTCATGAAATGATTAGTTTTACAGAGCAGATAAATAGGGAGAAAGTAGAAGAAAAATCAAGGAGCAGGGCAGTCTCTCAAGAGGGCAGTTCAACCTTTCCTATGCCAGGTCCATAACTGTTGCTTACTGCCACATTCCCTTCCTCCCCACAAACACACTCAATGGTGCCTATGCACTGGCTCATTCAAAGTACAAGGATCAAAAGGCGTTTCTCCAATTATGTTTGTGTTTTCAAAAGTAAGAAAGAATTTCACACCTTTTTAAGAGCTGGGGCTGCAGAGAAAGAATGTGTTGGGGGGAGGGGTCTAAGGGTAGGAAGGAGGCCAGATGAAGGGCCTGGAACCTTTTGGCAAGAGCACTGGCCTGGAGGATACAGACAGGTGCCAGGTAGGGGGAGGAGGGGAAGGTCTAGGGCCTCATACTGCCACCTTTTGTCACAACGGGGGAGTGATAGTGGGAACAATGCAGAAGGACCCAGATGTTTGTTTTTCCACATTTTCCCCCAACATTTATATGATATTTTACTATATAGAGACTCACAGAATGCCAGAATTGGAAGAAGCCACAGAAGGCATCTGGTTCAAATGATACATGACCTAATATGGATATAGCCATTTAAGGTTTACAAATGTATGACAGGCATTATCAGCCCCTTTTTACATATGAAGCAACTGGCATTTAGAAAGGGTAAGTGATTTACCCAAAGTCCCATAGCCAGTGAGCATCTAAAGCAAAATTCAAACTGAGGACTTCATAATTACAAGTTCACTGCATTCTCTACTGTGCCCAGAAGCCCCTCTATGACATCCCCAAATAATGACCATCAGGCCTTCTACTGAAGACTTCCAGGGATGAGCACTACCTTCTTGGGGTTTTTTTGTTTGTTTATTTTTTGGTTTGTTTGTTTTTTTGCTTTTTGAAGGGGGAAGGCTGGGCAATAGGGGTTAAGTGACTTGCCCAAGGTCACACAGCTAGTAAGTGTTAAGTGTCTGAGGCAGGATTTAAACTCAGGTCCTCCTGACTCCAGGGCCAGTGCTTTATTGACTGTGCCACCTAGCCGGCCCTACTCACTACCTTCTAAGAAAGCTTATTCAATTGGAATGTTTTAATTCTTTGGAAGGTTTCCTCTATGTATTAAGCTGAAATGTGCCTCTCTAGTACCCAGTGTTCCTAGTTCTGCTGGGACCAAGAAGAGTATATTCAATTCTTCTTTATTAAAATGCTTTAAATTTCTTTTTTTTCTTTTTTTAATTTATTTTTTGTCACATTTTAAGTTCTGAACTTTCTCCCTCCCTCCCTCCCCACCCCACACTAGAGAGGGCCACCATTTGACATAGATTTATAAATATATGTAAAACCATACTATGCCTACTTACATTTATCAGTTCTTTCTCTAAAGATGGATAACATCTTCCTTCAGAGGCTGTTTGCAATTGATTTGAGTATTTATAATACTCAGAATAACACAGTTGTTCGCAATTACTCTTTGAACAATATTGCTGTTACTATATACAACATTCTCTTGGTCCTACTCATTTCACATTCCATTATCTCATGTGTCTCTCCATGTTTTTTCCAAAATCAACCAGTTCATCATTTTTTATAGCACAGTAATATTCCATCACAATCATATGCCACAACTTGTTTAACCATCCCCCAACTGATGGACCTCCCCTCAATTTCCAGTTTTTTGCCACCAGGAAATGCTTCCTGAAGATAATTATCTTGTCCCCTCATGTCCCTCTAAGTCACCTCTCCTCTCACCCAACAAAACCTGTTCCTTCAATTGTTCCTCACATGAAATGGTTTCAGAACTCCTCACCATTCTGGTTACCCTCTTTTAGATATGAACTACCCAATGTCCATTCTAAAATATGGTACCCAGAATTGAATGTATATACCAACCATCACTAAGTAACAAAGAATACCACAGGATTAATATGACTTGTTGGAAAGGCCATTGGACTTAGAGTCAGGAAGAATTTCTGTTTGGATCCTGCCTCTGACACTTTCGTAACTATGGTGACCATTGGCAAAGCCTCATCTGTAAAATGAGGATATTTATTCCTATAGTATGTACCTCAAATAGGGTTGTTGCAAGGATCAAATGAGAAAATGCTTTGTGAACCTTAAATGAGTCTTTGCTCTTATAGCTTTTATTCTGTATATTATGTTCCTATTAATGCAGCCTGAGATCACACTAGCTTCCTTTTTTTATTCTGGTTTTTCCTATTCTCTCTGCCTATACACATCTACCAAGAAAGATACCATACAACCATAGAAAAACAGCAGTAGGGAGATTCAGATATTTACAGGAGACAAGATCATCGGAAGGAACCAGTAAGTTCCTTGATGTAAGAGGTACATACGAAAATTCACCAAGAATGGGTGATGAGCTGAAGATCCAAATACAAGGAGGCAAAAATTACTGCCACTAAGATTTGGCGGAATGGGATGCATTGCTGGAATATGACTCTGGAAGGGTATCCCTTATTCGAAGAAATGGGTTAAGGAAAAGTAGGTTAAGAAGACATACTTAGGTGAGGAAATTCAGAAAGAGGATCTGGAAAAGATGGTGGAAAGCATTTGGGCAAAAATCAGGGGAAACAGAAACAGAAACATTATTGTCATTGGAGCAAATGTGCTGCAGACCATCTGTACAGAAAAAGGAAATAGATGGGGGTTCTGGAAATAGTTCACAAGCCAGGCATGAAGCCATCAAGTAGAGAGAGGAAATTTCAAGTCTCCAGATATATGCTGAGGTTTGTATTTACCTCCAAATGCCTCCTTATATCTGGATAGTTATAACTTGGAGGCTTATTAATGATAATTTCATTGTTTAAAAACAAACATAGGAAGCAAGGAGGGGAAGTGTCATCTGGCCTTGCCCAATCTGGATCATCTTTTATTTGATCTGAAATTACTGCTGCAATTACAATGACCATTATTCCATTTTACAGATGAGGCTAACTGACATGACCAGAATCACATGACTAGTAAGTATCTACACTGTTCTTGGAGCTCCATTTTTTTTCTGGTTCCAGATTTAGTACTTTGTCCATGATGCTTTTTGTCCATTATGTCCATGAACTGCTACTCAGGCATGGGGAGTCAAGAGAGTCCTGGATTCAAAGGCCACCTGTGACCCTTACAAATTGTGACCATGAGTGAGTCATTTAACTTCTTTCTTTTATCCTCAGTTTCCCTATCTTCAAGATGAGAACATTAATGCCTATAGCATCTACTTTATAGGGCTATTGTGGTAATCAGATGAGACAATGCATATGCCATAGGAACACTTTCTACTCCATACAAGCAAGGCTATTTTTTCTATAAAAGGTAGTAAAACTTTCCTCAAGACTTTTGAACTAGGGGGTAAAGCTTGAAACACTATAGTAATATCCCAATGGCCTTTTTATTAAAAATTATTATTATTATTTATATGGTACTTTAAGATTTCTAAAGTACTTCACAAATATCTCATTTTATCCTTACAACAACCCTGGGAGGTAGGTGCTATTATTGTCTCCATTTTACAGATGAGGAAACTGAGGTAGGGGACTCTATCCAGTGCCCCAGCAGGCGGCCATAGTACAAAAGCCAGCATGTGAGGAGAGAGGAGTTGTTCACTCTAGCTTCATGCTCTGACCAGCAGCTGAATCAAGACTATATCCTTGCTGAAGTCCTTTCTGTGCTATGGCTAATTAAACCTCCTGTTGCTAACTGTTGGATGGCTTATGAGGGTCTTGCTTCATTCCAATCCTCAGCCTGCACCAGACTGGCCTGCATCAGGCCTGACCAACAACAGAATGGAAAGTACTTTGTAAACCTCAAATATAAATGATAGTTATTATTGTCCCAAACAAGGCAAAGAACATGACCAAAGGATGTCAGTAACTCAAGCACAGATGAGGTCTGGGTATTTGTGCCTTCCTGGGGTGTGTGGAAGTACCCATCTGGATGAATGAACAGGCTGCTGACTGGTCCAGGATCCTCACTCTCCTCCCTCATCCCATAGCTGGCTAGGGCAAGGCCAGAAGCCTACAAAGTCTACGAACTCGTCCAGCTGCTTCTGCTCCTGCTAGCAAACACAGAATTCCCTTCCAGCAGTACTCAGAGCTCCGTTAGCCTCCCTTCCCCAAACAAAGCAGACCAGGTCCCTTCACTTTTTTTGCAGCTTATCTGGTCCAGGCTCCAAGATGTCTGACAACTGTGTGGACCATTTCCTACTTTTAGAAATTTTTGTTTACGTCTCATTCGTTTTTCTTCCATAACCAGCCTCTATCTCCTTTCCCTAATAATAGCAGATAGGAATCTGATGGAAGTCTCATGAAGCTGACTTTGGACTGGCCACAGGGTGACAGAAACCTCCTGCTGTAGGGTGGAGCCCTGATTTAAGCTCTTTCAGCCAGCTCGGCCACTGATGAACTCTGTAACCAAGCCTATGACTACACGCCTCTGAAAGTCTATGAGACGATACATTTGGTACTTTTCAAAGAGACCCCAGAATCACAAAATCTCAAAGCTAGAAGACAACATGAAAAAATCATCTAATCCAGGGCTTCTTAAACTTTTTCCACTCGAGATCCCTTTAGTGTCTCTTAAATTGTGGGTCATGACCCCATAAGAAGTTCTCGATCCTAAATGTCCCCAAGTGGAAGAGTTAGGATTGCAGAGAAAATCTAAAATGAGAAGGCTCTGTGACTGCTTTGAATCCCAGTTCTCCTACTTATTCCCTGGGTAAACTTGAGAAAGTTATTTAGTGTTTTGGGGCCTCCATTCACCAATATGTGAAATTAAGAGGTTAGACTCAATAACCTTCAGTATCCATGTAAGCTCCAAATGAGCATTTGGGTTCTAGGTTCATCCAACCTCTGCCAAATGGACGTATATGCCAACTCCCAGACACAATATTCTATCTTCCCCCTCTGCACATCTGCACAAGTGTATCAGCAATGCCATATTCACAATGCCTATAGAGATTACAAATATGCTGATATAATTATCCATCACAAAATACATCAGGTTTGCCATTTGGGGAAATAAACTAGAAAATTTATTAAGATACCAAAAGACTGAGTCCCAAAACCAGAAAGTGAAAGCCATCAGAGTAGTTATGATATTGGCACAGGTAGATAAAGTAGAAAGCACCCACATTTTCAAGCCTTTAAAACAGAACAGGCTACCTCAGGCAAAGGTCCTCCTCTCCCTACTCACAGCAACCACCCAGCACCCTGGAAGCGGGCTCCCAGCAGCTCCGGCCCCTGGCAGTCCTCAGCAGGAGTCCTTAGCAGAAAGTCCTGCTCCCAGCAGCTCCGGCCCCTGGCAGTTCTTTGCCTGGTTCTATGGGTATTGCTTTCAAACATCTTTCCAAATCTCCAGGTTCTCCCTCTTTTAGCCTTGGTTCCCAGTTTTCACAGGGCCCTGTGCTTTTAGCCCATTCTCTGGCTAGAGAGGAATAAGGCAAATCCTCCCACCCTGGAATAGCCATTTCTCCCTCTAAAGCCCCACTGCTTCCAAATAGAGGCCTGACATTTTGTGATCCCATCCTGGTCGCCAAATGGCAAACCTGACATATTTTGTGATGGATAATTATATCAGCATATTTGTAATTGCTATAGGCATTGTGAATATGGCATTGCTGATACAACAAATTGGCTCCCACATCTGGAATGTGCTCCCTTCTCACCTCTACTTTTTGGAACTCCTGGCTCAGATCAAGGTTTACCCTAAGGATCATTTCATCTAAAAATCCTTTCTTGATTCTCTCACTCTTACTAGAGAGTGAGCCCAAGAATGACTGGGGTGAAGCATGGCTGAGGTCCTTCCTGAAATCAGGGAACTCACCAATCAGGAGAATGGAAACTGAAGATGGAGGTCTTCATCTTCCAGGATGAGGAAAGAGCAAGTAATGGGAAAAATGAGGCTTTGAAATGGAAAATGAGCCACAATTAGAAAGGAAAAAATCATGTCATAGAACTCTGTTAATTCTTCGACAATTACAAATCCTAGCATCATGGATATCAACATGAAAATGCCTTTGAGGGTCATTTAGTCCCACCCCATCATTTTACAGGAAACTGAAGCCCAAGGAAGTTAAAAGATTTGCCCGAGGTCACATAGATGGTGAGGGGCAAAGCTTGGCTTTGACCCCAGGTCTCTTGATTCCAAATTCAGGACTCTTTGCATTATGCCACATTGTCTATTATTAAAATTATTATGATGCCACCATAATGCCAATGTCTACATCAGGAGTGGGGAACCTGCATCTTCAAGGCTGCATGTGGTCCTCTAGGTCCTGGGTTTAGATTCAGTCAAAGGGCTGCACTTGAAGACCACATGTGGCCTACATCAAGGCCCCACCTGCCTCCATGAAAACTTCTTGGACTAATTCGGCCTTCACTGATCTCTGAAGGCCCAGCCTGTCCCACATAATTGAAGGCTTCTTTAGAGAGTAGGTTAGGTTCTTCTCAGTCATCCACTGTGTGTAGAAGCTTTGTTTATCCAGCTACCACATAAGCTCCTTGGTGACTCATGTTCCTTGTTGTCTTTCTTTGCAAACTTTAAGGTAGTATACTGTCTTCAATTGGCCAAGTCATTTATTGAGGCCATCCATCAGTATATCTGTCCAGGACAGACTTTGAAAATAGATGATGGGGGCAGCCAGGTGGCGCAGTGAGTAAGAGCGCCGGACCCAGCGTCAGGAGACCTGGGATCAGTTCCCACCTCAGATACTCAGCACCGACACAAAAATAACTGGCCGTGTAACCTTGAGCAAGTTACTTAACCCCGATTGCTTAAAAAAAAGAAAATGGATGATGGTATGGGGCAGCTAGGTGGCGCAGTGAATAGAGCACCGGCCCTGGAATTAGGAGGACCTGAGTTCAAATCCAGCCTCAGACATTTAACACAATTAGTCATATGACCTTGGGCAAGTCACTTAATCCCAATTGTCCTCCAAAAAGCAAAAAAAAAAAAAGAAGAAAAGAAAATAGATGATGGTCAACAGAGTTAAACTGGAGGATAAAACAGGTTGGATTGCCTTTGGGAAATCAGCAGGTGCTTTTAATGAGCCGGGGTTAAGACCCTTTGTTCTAACATCGATACTGTTCCAGTGGTGCATTGGCTCTATGTCAACCCTTTCTAATAGATCTTGACTTGCAGGTCAGTAGGATGCTAGATCAAGTTCCATTCTGGTTTCAGGGTGAATAAGGTCTAGTTTCACCAAGCTGCTTGACCTCTCACCCCTTCTAGGAGCTGTTTTCTTAGCTTTAGGAGGAGAGACTCATCCTTGACTGTCCTGCATTTCTTCTTCCCCCATAAATCCTTCCCTGGACTCCAGGCCCCTACATTTACCTTCTCACACCATCACCACTCTGGAGATTTCAATGGTGCTGGCCCATGCTGATTCTCTCTCTCTCTCTTTCTCTTGCCTTTGCCCTGGCCTGTGCCTTGTTGGATTTTCTCAAAACAAACTCAGCACCAGGTTGTTAAAGAAGTTGATTTAGAGCCTGCTGGTACCTCAGAAGTCATCTGACTTCTAGTTAGATTGCTGCTCTTCGTTGGTAAATGAGGCTAAGTGGTTTGCTGAAAGTCACCCAGGAGGTAAAGATTTTAAAAATGAATGTAGCAAAATGGACGGTTAAGCTCAGACCCTCTGGTTCTGGAGGCAGCACTCCCTCTTTCCACTATGCTATTTATCTTCTAAGTAAAACTTGGCCCTGCCCCTGATCTCCCTAGACTGACATGTGCTCCATGGCCCAGGACCCTTCTTACAGCCTGTTCCCAGCCAGGGGCCTTACTGGTTAAGTTCTTTTCCTATTCAAAACCTGCACCCCATCAGACCTCCCACCAAGTTCCAGTTCCCAGGAGCCTGTGGCTCCCCTTTCATTGGCAGAAACTGGATAATGGACATAGCCTGGGGCCAATGAACACTTCAGACCTTTCCCCAGCCCAGATGTCTTGCCACCCACTCTATGTGTTAGCAAGATGACTTCATCTTTCTGATGACCTCTCACCTCACATTTCCACACAGGGGAGCAGTTTATTAAAAATTCTGGTTCATAATGCAGGGGGGAAAGGCTTTTGCACATACTGTAATGAATAACTTACAATTTCCCCACACCAAAAAGGGCAGGGACAAGATATCACAACCCCAAAGGTGGGAATAGTTCCCTGAAGACAACTAACCTCTCTCTCTTGCTGATACAACAAAGATGCATTCTGCTCATTTCTCCTTTATACAAAATGTTCCCGACACTCATATCAGTTGTACCAGTGTGTGGACAAATATCTAAGGAACCAAAGAAGGTAGGCTGAATTTTCAAGGTTCTGAAGACAAATATCAACATCTTCTTGTGATGGAGAGAGGGCTGACTTGGGAGGCAGAGCACTGGAAATCTTACCTTGGCTTTGCTGCTCCTTCCCTGTGACCAGACATAATTCCCTTGTTCTCTCTGGGCCCCAGCATCTTCATGTGTAAGATGAGGAACAGATGACTTCTGAGGCTCCTTCTAGTTACAAATCTATGTTTATATTACTATATAATTTATATTTGGCATTGATTAAATATATTAATATACATAGACTTTATATGTATGTATATTTGTATGTGTATGTATATATTCATGTGTGTATGTATATATATAGACACACAAATTCTACACTATGTATTATATATAGTAATATATAATAATTATTTACAATAAATAAAATGTCTATTACATATGTAAATTTATATATTAAATAATTTGTATGTATGCATACATGTATATTTATACATGCATGTATATATATTAATGGTAAGTGACTGAGTATGTACAAAGAGAACCAGATCTGGACTCAGAGAACTTGGGATCAAGTCCTGTCTCTTCCTCTTCCTACTTGGGTGACCTGGGGCAGGTTGAATAACATACAGTGGCCTCATCTTCCTTCCATGCAAAAGGGGACTATTAGACTAGATGACCTCTGAATTGCCTTCCAGCTCAAAATCTGTGACCTTGTGAACTCCAGGCATTTCAAATCTAAATCCAAAACTCTCCTCCTGCTTCCATGATCTTTCCCTTCAGGGGAAAGAAGGTAGAATTTGAGGCCAGAGACCTGGGATCAAATCCTGGCTCTGACAATTACCATGGGTGCCTTAGAGGCAAGTCGCCTGCCTTCTCTGGGCCTTGGGCCCCTGTAGCAGCAAGCACCCCAAGCACGTCCTCAGGGTTTGCTGCCCATACAGGTTCTTGGATCTGCTTTGTTAAAGGAAAGCAACTCAAAATGGGTAAACAAGCTTACTTTAATCAGTAAGACATATATCCTTTACCTTGAAAAGGTCAGCACCCCGAACCTCAAAGCATACAGGCAGAATTACCAAGACAGAAACATCAAGTAGACAGATTTCCAAACTGTCCAACCATTACATCCATACCCAGTCAACATCTGGGTTTCCACATTCTGGGTTTTTCAAAGCCGGGGGACTCTCAACAACGGCTTCCCAGAATTCAGATCAAATCACAGAACACTTCTCGAAGTGAGTCCCAATACAAAGTTACACATCAGGGCTTATATAGCCTTCTCCTGGCTCAGAGAATGTAACAACCTTATTGACCCACTGGCCAATCAAAAAGTATCTACTGAAAAACAAGCCTCCCTCCCCAGGCTTCTGGTGCATTTTAGCCTAGGGTCAGGGAAGATCTTCCAAATTTGCATTCCCATTACAGCCCCTCATCTGTTCAAAGAAGAGGCTGGACTAGCTGGCTTCCAGGGCACCTTCTGGCTTTCAACCTAGTCTTGTTATCCAACCTCTTTCAGCAAAAAAGAAGGGGTCTGTCTGTGGCTAGATTTCACAGGGTCTTTGAATTTGGATGGGAGAAAAAATGGCATCTGTATTTCTCTATAATTGGCTTCCTTTGTCATCCTATATATTTTATTTTATACATTTAAAACCATTCTTCTGAGAAGGAAGGCGTCCATAAAAGGCTATACTAGATTGCCAAAGGGGTCTACAATACAAGCATGGCCATAGGCCCACACAATTTGAATGCCATAGCTCCCCCTGCTGGAAATGTTCATCTGAAAACCACCCCTTGAAATTCCTTGAAGGCATCTATACCAAATGGAAATCTCAAAATTCAGCATCCCCAAGGCCCCCAAATCTCTTCCTGCCGAAATATCAGTTGTCTTTGTTCCCTTAGCACAATAAACTCATTCTTGACTCTCATATTAAATCAGGTTCATCTTTAATTTGTGAAATACTTCATAAACAGAACTATCTTGTTGAGAGATCTAAGTCAGACATCTGGTACTAGTCCCTACCAATATTTTCATGGAGAAGGTCCATGAGTTCTCCATTTCATTCCATTTTAAATTAATTTGCAGTCTTTGGAGAATCCTCACATCATTCTTGGCCAAGGTTTCTATCACAATAAGGATGAGGTTTTCAGATTTTTTTTTTGTAATTTTTGATGCTAGAGTGATGTTGGGAGCCAAAGTGGGGGTAGGGGTTGGCTTGCCCCTACACAAACCCTCTCCCCATTTAGTCAGAGACTTCTCCCTAGCATAATGTTCCAGTAATCCCACAACACTTAGCACATAAGAGGTAGCAATGAACAAGACAAGGTACTTGTGACCATTTATTTAGTTTTAAGACTGGACAGCCTGAAAAAAGCAAAGGACTCTCTTCCTCCACCTTCTCATCAATTCTCTGAGCACAATGGAGCTTAACACAAGTTAAATTCAATAGAATTCACAAAGGACCTTCACCTTATTTTATATCATCATATTACATTGTGATTTCTTATCTAGAACACATCTGATTCTAGGGAAACATTCCAGGGCCCTGTCTGTTTTATTTGGGGACATGTTAAAATTTACTTTGGCGGGGGAAGACTTAGCAAAGCCTACAATTTAAGCCAGTTTAGAACCCGTGATTTCTTTGTTCTAGGTATAGCTGTCTCTGATTTAAAAATCAAACTTCTTAAGGGCAAGGGACACCTTCATCCAAACAGTAAATGAGAAATGAAACTGATAATAATGATGGCCATATGGTGTAAGGACAGCAGAAGAAGATGAACAGAAGAGCTTCGGTCATCTCCTCAATGATCTCTCCCTTCAGACATGGAACTGAATTTCATCCAGTTGTAACTTACAGACAGGGGGCACAGTGGATGGAATGCTAGACTTGGAGTCAGGATAGGCTTGAGTTCCAATCTCACCTTGGACATTTACCAGCAGTGTGACCATAGGCAAGCCACTAATCCTCTCTCAGCCTCAGTTTCCTCAGCTTTAAAATGGCAATAATAACATCAACCTCACAGGATTATCATGAGGATCAAATGTACCATATGTATAGGTCTTTGTAAACCTTAAAATGTTATAAAAATGCTAATTTATTATCATCGTCATCACCACCATCACTATTGTTATTATCACAATGACTGTGCTTGGTCCCAGAGAAGAGTTAAGAAAATGTACTTATCTCTCTCCATTACAGTGGGAGGGGGGAGTATGGGTGTGGAATCTTGTACTGTTAGATGTGGTTACTGTGTAGATCATTAGGGGTAATTGTGTTTTGTTTTCTGTTTCATTTTAAATCATTGTTACTCCGGATGGCTCTCTGAATAGGGGCAGGGGGAATATTCAAAATGGAATACGTGAGTTTTATTTTTTTATCCTTTCTCAATGGGTGGAGGAGGAGGAGGTAAAAGAGAATTCAAAAATGAAAATAAAATTGAATTGTTTTTAATATTATGTAATACAAAAAGAGAATGTGATCATATAAAGGCATCAGCAAAAATTAAAAATAAATGAAATAAAAATTATTTTAAAGAATAAAAAATATTCCATGATTTCAGCCATGTGGGAACAGCAAGGCAGATCACCGCCATTCTGTTGAATTAGTAAAGTCTTAGGGGATATGAACCTGTGTTTTACTGACTCCAGATCCAACACACTGTCTTGACATTCCATACTGCCTCTCTGAAACATCTCACATCCACAGGTGTCTGAGTCTCAATACTATGCTCTGTAAAGCCACCTGGCTAAGTGAAATAAGGAGGGACAACCAGAAAATGTTCTGGTCCCAACATAAAAAATGTCACCAACCCTTAACTTTGGCCAGTCACTAATTCAGGGTTCCCTGGAAATCCAGCATTCTTGTGGAATGTATGGCACTTTGGGGGTCCCCTGATTTAAAGAGATCTCCAGGACAGTATTTGATCCCACCTGGAAACTCAGGTGGAGAAATTGTTTATAATTTTTAAAAATGGATATAGATGTGGAGAGAGACATAACCAATGGTGTAAACAACTATTGGAGAAACCCAACCACTTGGTTTGGGGGGAAGCATAGGTAGGGAGCATTCCTTTCCCCGCAGACCTGCTCCAGCTCTCCTCTAGAGAATAATCCAGATCTATATGGACAAGATGTTTTACCTCTCAGTGGTCTAGGCAGCTCTCTAAGACTAAAAGTTTCAGAGGAGGTGTCGATCTGCATGGGTAATCAACTTTCTTCATCTGGGAAGTTCCTTGTACCAATCAAATTACAGACTGTCTTTCAGACTCCAAATCTAACAAACTTAATCTTGATGCACTACTGAGTCTCTAGAAAACCTGGGCATGTATCCCTAATGCCTTCCTATCACTGGTACCCTCACCCATCATCTCAAATTTGCACCATCTGACTTTCTTCCTCCTCCTTGGGTTTTGAGAGAGGATCCAGATTTTTCCACTGTCTGCCTTTTGTTTCACCCTCCCATAATCTCAGTGTTAATTGGTTACAACTGCCCTTGAAGCAAATTCATTGGGGGGAAGGGGGTGGAGGAGGGAGAAGGAGAAAAGGACCATCCAGTCACAGGTCAAATCACAAGGAAGATGTTTTCCTATCACCCAAAGAATCTGGCACTCACCTCCACAGGGTTTGGTGGAGAGCGTAGTTGGTGGAGGAGAGCTTCACAGGAACTTGACTCTTGGTGTATCAAATGGAAATGATTGTGCAAAGAAGACCCAGAAGTGAGGTGGGGGAGAGGGATCTGCTGGAGAGAAGAAAAAATACCCCTTGGATGTCAACATCCTGAGGCAAAACCCTGTTCACTGCATGCTAGTTACACAGCATCACCCAAATCACATTCTCCTACCTTATAGAGAATCCTAGACTTGGAACCAGGATAGGCTTGAGTTCCAATCTTGCCTTGGACATTTGCCAGCTGTGTGACCATGGGCCTATATTGATCCATGTAATAATTAATGCTTTTCATCGTACATGGTTTGAATATATCAAAAGAGATACTCCTCCCTCCCCCTTTTCCCATCCCCACCCTGCATTGCTTCTCCGGAAGACGGTAAGATTTCAGGGCTGGAAGTGAGCTTAGGGATCATTGAATCAAACTCCTCCTTTTACAGATGAGGTACTACTGGCAGGGGAATCTATTCACCCAGGGTCACACGGGTAGTCCTAACCAAGTGTTCTGAGTTCAAATTCAGTACACTTCCCAGTAAACAATGCTCCCTCTGGGCAAAGGGGAATGATTCTCCTTTCTCCTGGCAAATTCAGTTTAATTTAAGGAATACCTCTTAAATATGCAATATGTGACAAGCACAGCATTATGTGTTAGGGATACAAAAAAAATGAAACAATCCTTTTGTATCATGTTCTCCACGTTAAGGAAGGAGAAAGTACTAATAGCTGACAAGTGAGGGAAGGAGACCAGAAAAAACTTCAAAGACCTAAAGGTACCTGAACTAATCCTTAAAGGAAGACAAGGATAAGAAAAGGAATAGATAAGAAGAGAGTGTGTTCCAGGGCAGGGCTATTTGCTTGGGCAAACACTCAGAGATGATAGATTAAGTGTCAAGCTACCCAGGGGCGTGCTGGAGCCAGAAAAAAAAAAAAGAGCTGGTTGTTAAATTTTTAGTGTGAGCATATACCCTTCAGAAATCAGCAAATCTTAGAAATCAGGGCTTGATTTATTATTTGTTGTTTATCTAGACTTAAGAAAATGATGGTGAATGCGTTGATTAGAATGTAAATTAAATTTAAAAGTGTGTCATGAATAAAAAATGTTTCAGAGAGCCAAGTATTAAAATTTTGCCATCATACCCCTGAAACTACCTGCCTCCCCTGCATGTCTTCCTCCCATGAGCTTAAGAAAAGACTATCTACTGCCTCAGGGATCTAAGAGGTAGGCTGATTATTTTCCAGCTGGCTATGCTTAATGTTTTTATACTATGTGGCCCCCGTTAATACTCCCATTGTTAAAGCAGCTTGACTGTAACCTTCTGGGCTTATGAGGAATCTGAAAGACAGAGAAATGATGTCACTTAACCAAGGCAGAAGGGAACCATGTTGGAGGATAATAATTTAGTCCACAAACACCAGAGGGTTCTGAGGGCTTTGACCCTATCATTGCCAAGAATCCTTCTGACTGTGGAATTTGGTGGCCTAAGTTCAAAAGCAGCTCAAAAGTTACAAGATGATTCAATTCAAAAACCATTCATTAGTCCCTATTATGTGCCATGTGTTGGGAAGACAAATCAAAAGTGACAAATCAAAAATGGTCTTTCCCCTCAAGGAATTTACATTGTGGGAAGTCCAAAAGGAAAGCGTCCATCCATCCCCTCAAAGAAGGGATAGAACAATGACCCAAGAATATACATATACAAATGTATGTGTGTGTGTGTATATATATATATATACATGCACATACATACATGTATATATGTATATATACATACACATATGTGTATGTGTTTATTCATAGTTATATATTTCTATTTATACATGTTTCTACTTGTATATTTCTATAAATACATATCTAGATATAGAGAGATAAATATAGAGAGATGTATAATAGTATTTTTAAGAGACAAAGAGTGCTAATAACTGAAAGGCTCAGGAAAGGCTTCCTCTAGGAGATGGCCCCTGCCTGGTCTGTGCTTTAGAAAAACAAGCTATTCTAAGGCAGAGATGATCAAGGGAGGAGTCCCTTCCAGACATGGAAGTCCACATGGGAAAAGGTACAGGGGCAGAATATGGAACATCATGGATGAGGAACAGCTAACAGGGAACCATCTAGCAAAGTGTTAATTGGTCCCAATAGAACAGGCCAAGAACCTGTAGGTTGCAGATTTGATTTTCTACTCTTTGGCTAACTCGCTTCCTGACCCTAAGCTGGTTATTTCATGTCTCTGTGTCTCAATATCCTTGTTAACAAAGCAGAGATAGCAACCCTGACCTCCTGTTCCCAGGGTAATTTGAGGAGAAGCTTGGAAAGAGGCCCAGAGCCCTTAACAGATATTAAATGTTATGTAAACAAATGCAGAAAACAAGATTCTGGCAAAAACGTTTCCCTTCCCACTATGCCTATTGCTAGTGTGAGTCTCACCACTGGCCACTCCAATCCAACAGGTCAAGGCAGGCACAGACTTAGTTATCCCAAGCACATCTGTCCACCGTGGAGTGGGCACTCCACTAAAACACTGACTCAGGAGCAGATGAGTGATCCTATGTGCTGATTACTGCCCGGTTCCAATATCTGTTAGCTTTCAGCCTCGTGCATGCCTTTAAGATGTCTGCACTATCCTCTGCTTCAACTCCCTCTTGGTTTGTTGTTTCAGAGGCTAAAGCCTGTTTCTGGTGATTTTGCTGTTACTAATGGTGCTGACCTGATTTATGAGCTACTCTGTTTTTGCTAAGGCTATAAAAGCTTTGGGAGGATACAAAGAAATGGGATGAGGTTCTGGACACTCTAAATCTGCTCAAGGTGGGATTATCTGCTAATCCCAAAATTATTTCTCTAGGTCTGAAAGCAGTCAAAGCTAAGCAAGAGGAGATGGGCTGATGAGTGCTGCAAGTGGCCATTCTCTGGGCAAAGAATTATCTGTTGACAGCCCAGCATGCATATGTGCAACCAATGTGGCAGGGGCCCTGGAAACCACATCTTATAAGGAAGTGTGGCTGTTGAACCTTGAGAAGAGGAGATTTAGGTGGACTGTGATAACCGTCTATGAGGATTTGAAGGGCACATAGCATTAACACCCATTCTCTTATTACCACGCAATTTGGACTGCATTCAATGATTCAAAGACAAATCTTTAGAAAGGAACAAAGTGCATTAAAATCTAAAACCATAGAAAACACCACCCAAAATACTTCCATTTGCAGAGTTAAAGACTTTTGGATACCTTGTTGTTGATGTTGGAGTGGGGGGGGGGAAGAGGAGTACAGTCTACATTTGTGATTTCGTCAGTTGGAGAACACTCTTCATTAATAGTACAGATTAGTAATTTGTATGTAATTTATGGTTTTAGAGTGTTGACTAGGTCAACACCTTCCTGCTACGTCAGCAAGTCCAATGGGGCATGGAAGATCTTTAAATCCCATAACCCTTACAGGGGGCTTAAAGGGCTACCATATGGAAGAAGGAATTAACATTCTACCTGGCCAGGAAGGCAAAACGAGAACCCAGAGATAAAAACTTTGGGAGAAACAGCTATCAGATCAATATAAGGAAAAGTTTTCTAAGAGCTATCTAACAATGTGCAGCATTGCATGGTTTATAGCACACTGAATCTGGAGAGAGGAAGACCTGTGTTCAAATCTTATCTCTGAATTTATTAGCTGGATAACCCTGGGTAAGTCACTTAGCCTCCCTGAGCCCCCATGTCCTTGTCTGAAAAACAGAGATAATAATACCTCAAGTGCCTACTTCACAGGGATGCAGTTTGGTGGAATTATTAGGGATCTCATGCATATTGCCTGTGTGACCCTGAGAACACCTTACCTCTCAGTGCCTAAGGCAGCTTTCCAATACTACAAGTCACAGAATGATTGTTGATCAGCCTTAGGTGAAGAGATTCTGTCTCTGTGAGTTCTAACATACCAATCAAATTGCAGATCTGAACCAAAAACATTACTTACCTCACAGGGTTATGATGAGACTCAAAGAAACAAAATGTATATAAAGGACTTAACAAAGTTCAAAATACAATGTAAATGTCAAATGTTTTGTTACCTTATTAGATCATTGTTGTTCATCCTTCGTTTCTGAAGAGGACCAGTGACATCATGGGTGATGTCTTGACTTGTGCACGAATTGGATTTAAGTGAGGCAGAGTTGCACAAGGTTGTCAGCCTCACTGTCTTCCAGAGTTGGGTCGAAGTCCAGTGGCAAGACAAGAGTCTGGATGATTATCAATGGCTTAAGCTGCAGTGGGTAACCTTGGCTTCTTTGATGTCTGACCAAGCTCTAAACGTTCCACGGCGCCTGCTTCAGCCACTTTCATGTCTGTTGGAACAAATTGTTCTCATCCAAACCATACTACTCCAAATGCTTGGGGTAGACAACTCACTGATGGATTTGATGCCTGTTGATTACCCTCAACCTAGTTTAGCCCATTTAGCAGGGTATGACCTCTGTGCATGCTACAGCTTCTTGGAGCCACAGGTGAGAGTTGAGTGAAGATGGATCCCAAAGGTGGATGAGCAGCCCCTAAAAATGGCTCCATAGTTATACCTTCACACCATAGACACTAGTCCTGAACACCCCATGTACCCTTCCAAGTGAACTTCCCATCACTAGAAGCATTTAAGGAGAGAATGAATGGCCATCTATTGAGAATGCTTTGGAGAAGATTTCTGCATTGGAAAGGAGGTAAGATTCAGTAACCTTGAAGGTCCTTTTCAATGCTAATATTCCACAAGTCTATCAATTTCACCCATTAGTAGAGCTGACTGCTTCCACTCAAAGTACCCAGTGTCAATAAAGCAGAGAATGAGAAATGTTCATTGTCAAGATTCGACCAGAGATGCCCAGAATCTAGACATCTCCCTGATGATTCAAACCCCAACTGCCTCACATTATCAGCTCTGCAGAACCTGCATTAATTTTCTAGGTTCTACCCAAGCTCCTGATTTTCTATACTAAACAAGGAAGTATTGTGGCATATTGGAAAGAATATTAGCTCTGAAGTAGAGAACCTGGGTTCAAATCCTAACTCTGACATTACCTATGTGACCTTGGGTAAATCACTTAACTTCCTTGGGCCTCAGTTTCCACATCTGTAAAATGAGTAGATCAGACCAGATGGTCTCTGAGCTACCTTCCCACTGACTTCGACATTCTACCATAAAGGCCCTTCCTCCCTCAGGGCAGGTGATGAATCTATAGTCGATAATGCTGCCTTAGGCTTGCCAAGTCACGGATCAAGCCTTGACTGAGCTAAGAATCATAAACCCAACTGGGCTAAGGACTGAGCTAAGAATCATAAACAATGCCAGAGATACCTTAGAGTAAATTCTCAGTTTTGAAATTAATGAGGTGAGCAGTAAATGAATGACCACCATCCCAGAGCCTGCAAATTACCTGCTTCCATGGACATTGAGTCTGCTAATTACCTATGACCTCCTAGAATCAGGTGTTTGTGCTTTCCTAACCACCCGATACCAAAGTGTCCTTTGGGTAGCAAGATTTCAGCCCCAGGACTCCATCATGCATCCTCTGTTACCTCCATGTCGGACCAGGTAGCATGCTCCAGAATGACCCCTAAAATACCAGGGAGTCTTCAGATTGTGTGGCCTCTCTCACAAGGGCCACTTAGTCCATGAATGCTACATGTTCATTTATATTTGAAAACTACATCATGGATCACTGAGGGGACTCCCTACATGGGAGAGATGCTGATGTATGGCTTGAAATTCAATAAAGATTGTGCTATTACTAGAAAGACAGCAACCAACAATCTACCACCCATTTCTCCACAGCTTTCAGAAGGGAACAATTTAGCCTTTAGAGAAATGTGCATTTTCAGATCATTCCATGCTGTTCTTGGAAAGTTCCCCTTGAGTGTAATAGACTTAATCAGACAAAGTTTCAGAGGCACTCAGTCATAAATCATGTATCTGTCTAACTCAGAGCACACTTACTAATACCTGATGAATTATTTAGTGATACCAATGTTTCCCTCCTCAAGACTCCAAGCTTGGTCCAGTAACTTTCAGGGCCTTACTTACGGAGACTGAAAACACATGGTGCATTAGTAAAGGGGAAATTCATCATTGTCTAATACATTTATAGGCTGAGGGATGACAATCACCCTAAAATCACAAAGATAGGAGGATTTGGGCTTTTATGGAATCACCAAATTTCCAAGAATTGTAAGTAAGAGCTCAAATATGTCCAACTTCCAACTAAATGCAAGGATCCTCTCTACAACAACCCTGTCAAATAATCATCCAGGATGTCCTTCAATACATTCATTGATGGGGGACTCACCCCTTCATGTCACTGTTAGGTAGCTCTGATTATTAACCAACTCTTCCTTTACACCAAGTCAGTCTGTTTTTGTAGAGTTTCCTACCATAGACCTGATTCTACCCTCTGGAAACCACAAAACATCTATATGTCAATGTGCTTTCTTAAGCAAGTCAGATCTACTGAGGACCATAATTATAAGAAAGATGAAAGTCTGCTGCACATTCATACAACTGCACCTGATTCTTCCTAGCTGGTAAAGTAGAAGTTGGGAAGGTATGAGTTCACATACTTTCAGTCACAAACTAGAATGTTCACTAGTGACTTTCACCAGCTGGACTGGAAATAAGGAGATTGGGGTTTACTCCTGGCTGTACTAATATTTGCTGTATGACATCAAGCAACTCACTTGCCCTTTCTAGGTCTAGATTTTAACATTTAGAAAAAGAAATGTGTCAGACCAATTCATCTCCAGGGTTCCCTTCAGTTATATTTGTCCATAATTCAAATCTATCAGGCCTCAAATGATTGGCCCTTTAAATGCCAAAGAATGGAGGAGTGATTTATTAGAACAAGACAAAAATGTTAAGTGTGTCTCTTCCTCCATGCCTCTGACCTTGCCACATTCTTACCTTGATATCCCTCTCCCCAGTTGTGATGCACAGTGCCCTCCTGCTCTCCAAGTCACTGTCTGCCTCCAATCTACCCTTCCCAAACCTTCCTTTTTGCATTCCTCTCCCCACACTCCCCATCACCACCATCACCAGCTCTACAAACAACAACCATAAAATAGTCCAATATGCAACCTAGATTTGGGAAGAGTAGATTTCAATGACAGCTCCCAACTTTATAAACTCAAATCTCCTAAAAGACATTGCAAGTCTCTTCCATGGAAGAAACTAGGTGCTGTAGTAGATAAAGAGCCAGGCCTGGAGACAGGAAGACATGAGTTCAAATTCAGCCTCAAACATTTACTAGCTGTGTGACCCTGGGCAAGTCACTGAACCCTGTTTGCCTCAGTTTCCTCATCTGTAAAATGAGCTGAAGAAGGAAATAGCAAACCACTCCAGTATCTTTGCCAAGAAAACTGCAAATAGAGTCATGAAGAGTTGGACACAACTGAAATGTCTGAACAACTTCCATGACTGTGAAAACTGCAACTTCCAGGATTCTCAATGGAGGCACAGAGGCTTAACCCACCCGTGAAGAGATCTGAAATGGACAGAAGAGAGGTCAGCATGAACCTATTTGAATACATTTGTATCATTTTGTTTGAGACTTACACAACCTATATAAGGTAGATAAGGTTGGTACTATCCCCATTTTACAGATAAGGAAACCCGCTTTCAGAGATGTTAAATTACTTACCCATGGTCACATAGTTAGGATGTACCAAAGGCAAGATTTGAACCCAGATCTTCCTGACTTTGCTTTTAGCAGTCTATCCACTATGTTGCCCCTGCATAGAGCTAGGCTCTGTTCTATCCTCCTTTCCCTCTTCCTTTCAGTTCACACCATTTTGTTCACAATTTAAACCAGTTTTATGTTCCTAGGCTCATTCAGTCCATTACTCACAGATCTTTCTTGCCTTTTGCTTATTTTCTAGCTAATGAAGCTTGCAGAGTTCTTTTCTCCTGCACAAAAATGGTCCTGGTTGGTGGCAACAGCTGACACTGTAACTCTCCAGTACCATTGTCTTGTTATTAGATGGGAATGAACTGTGTGGTCTCCTAATCATCTGATGTACATCAGTATCCCCAGGCCGTGCTTCTCTTCCCATTCAGTCAAGTTCTCCCAGGGGACCTTATGCTCTGATTTTCCTGCTGCCTTGAAGAGCCTTGGATAACTGAGACTCTCTCCCATGAAGGACCAGTGTCCAGGGCTAGAAGAACTTTGGCATTTTCATGGTCCTGAGTAGCAACAATTAAAGGGCACATTGACTGACCGGGCTCACATGTTCAAAGCCAGACAGTTGGAGGCAAACAAGGGACAGGGGACTATGAAAGAAGTTGGTTCCTACTAGGCTGGAGCTCTGCCACTAACCAGATGTGCTCCAGGGTTTGAGAGTCTCAAGACCTGGAAGTCAAGCTTCAATGAGAACCAGAAATGTCAAGTCAGCAATCTTATCTTTTATAGGACAGATCTGTGTCACTGCCTGCCAGGATAAATGGAAAAGAATGGAGTGGAAAGGGCATCAGGGAGATGGGCAGGCCATGGAGAAAGACAAAGGAAAGCAATCATTTATTAAGTGTTTACTATGTGCCAGACACTATGCTAAGCCCTGGGGTTACAAATACAAGGGAAAAGAAAATCTGTGCCCTTGAGGAACTTACATTCCAGTGGGGGGAAGACAACACATAAAGGAGTGCAGAGGGGGAAAGAAAGGGGTGTGGGGACATGGTGCCAAAGTCCAGAAAGGCAGAAGATGAATGAGGGTTGGCTGGACTGGATCCCTCTCCAAAATGGAGGCTCAAGATGAAACTCACCCATGGGAAGAGCATGATGGAGCAAGGTAAGAAGGACACAGGGATAGATGGATGTTCCAGGAAGAGAAGGCTACAGCACAAAGGGAAGCTCCGAGGGTGAGATGGTAGCTGAAATGTGGTGGGAAGGCTTGGACAATCGAGAACAGACGGAGAGGGGAAAGAAGAATTCTGCTCATCTTCCTTGATTCAGCCTCTCTACTCCTACATTAAAAAAAACATTATTGGAAAACCAAATTTATTTTTAATGGGGGTAGTATGTGGTGACAGAAAATACAAAGGAAAAGAAAAGGAAGGCAAGAGAAAACATTGGATTTGAGTTAGATAATACAGGTTTGAATCTCATCAATAAAACTCATCTCATGTGACGCTGGGCAAATCATTTAACCCCTCTGGGCCTTGGTTTCCTTGTCTCAATAATCCTGCTTCTACCCAAGTCTGGGATTGTTTTGGGGAGCAACAGCCCTGTACTGTGCATGCAGAGGAAGACAGAAAGAGATGGGACTCCCGATTGGTTGAGAGAATGCTGAATGTGATGTGGCATGCCTGCATAAGGGAATTATGACATGAGGGGATTGGACGAGATGGTCTCCAAAGTCTCTTCCATCTCTAGATCTAAGATCTTAAGAAAGCTATGAAGGCAAGACACTTTAGGTGGGAAACCAGGGAAGGAGAAGCAGACTTTAGGACCCCTCAAAAACTGTCTAATAACCAGAGCTGTCACAATGTCTATGACCACAGGAAAGTTAAGGCATTTGGTAAAATAGTGTGACTGGTCCTTCCGATTCCCCTCTGGGCTGCGGTCTGCCTCTGTTGTGATTTGGTGGGGTACTTAATTTTACTGTTTCCACATTCACCCTCCAGCCAAAGCATGTGCATATGGCCCCAATAAAAACCTAATCATTTACAAATGTGTGGAGTCTTTCTTTGACTGGGTCCCTTTTGGCTTTCCCCTCCCCCTCTCTGATGCTAACTGAAGTGGACCCTTAAGGTCAGGCATTGTCCTAAGGTTCCTGACCTCCATGACCCCACTTGGCTCCTTTCCACCATTACTGTACCTTCTGCTGAGCCTTGAAGGTTGCTGGGATGGGGGGGGGGGGAGGATCCTTATCCTAAATTGAGTTTAGAGGCTAACAGGGAGAGTAATGAGACATAAGGGTCCATAGAAATGGACCAACGCAGTAAGAAACTGGATATGTATGTATGTTTTAGAGTTGGGGGAAGGGGGAGGAAATTCAGAGACCCCCTAGGCCCTTCAGAAAGGAGATACCTTATAGCTATAGGGGAAGGGGGTGGTGGGGAATGGGACAAACTAAGTCAAACAGTTGTTTGTTCAAAGACAGACAGCTAGAGCTAAAAGCTGCCCCCTCCCCCACTGCCCTTCTAGAAAACCCTGTGTCAGGGCATTGATTAAGCATTCTTAACCTCTTTGTGATCTGTTAGTGAAGAAGACCCTCTATAGATGTGACTTGGAAAACTATCACCCCCTCCCTGAAACCTGAATACATAAAGCTATGGAATGTTACAGAGGATATATGGTATGATGGCCAGCCCAGCCTTGGAGTCAAGGAAACCTGGGTTCAAGCCTTGTCTTTGAGATATATTATCTGAGCGACCATGAGCAAGTCTCTTATAACTTCTGATCTGGAGAAGAGATGAATCAATCTGTATCAATGAAAAAAGTGTGTTTTTCCTACACAGATGGAGGGAGGGCAGAGGAGGGGAAGGAAGGGGAAAGTAGAAAACTGAGACATAGGTTAAATGATTGCCTAGGTCCACAAAGCTCTAAGTGTCTGACAGGATTTCAAGTCAGGTGTACCTGACTCTTAAGTCCAGTGCCCTATCTACTAGCTGCCTTCACTTAACCTCACTATGCCTCAGTTTCCCTGTAATTTCCTTTCCTGGCCCTTTCCTTTCTAATGGGACTGAACTTGGTCTTCTACTCCCCCATTTCACATGGGTAAGATAAAGATAGAATTCTTCTTCTGGTTGTCTTCCCCTTCCCAGTTAAATGGAAGTCCTCATTCCAGAGAATTCTGTGCTAATCATTTCCAGGCCTCCTTTGCTGGGAGGTAGATAGACCAACTATCTTTGAATCATGTTACCCTTGTATTTCTGTGGCAAGACAAAAACCATTACCAGTGGAGACAACACACATCCAGTTGGCCACTGCCACATACAAGTCAAATGTCTGCATGTGTTTACATTGAATCTGAGTGCTAGATGGACCAAAGTTGATCCCAGAATGTCTCTGACATTTCTTAAGGTATGACTTTCATTTAAGCCTTATCCTCTGCTCTGTTGAGCGTGACAGTTCCTAGAATTCTATTCATCTCTCTTCTACTGTCCATCCTTTTCCATTTTCCTTCCCTTTCCCTATTCTTAACAAGCACTCTAGGCTTCCTTTTATTGACTTTGGATGCCCTTCTCTCTTCATATCTCTCATAGATTTAAAAGCAGTGGTCCACCCCCCTTTCCCCATGGCCAATATCTCAGTATCATCTGGATATCTCATAATTGAGCTCAACTTACATATTTCCTTCCTCTTATCAGGATACTTTCCTGGCCTCAAGTCTGCTGTGTATTTATTCTTCAGGAGCCCATTGCCAATGTATACCAAAAGGGGCTACATAGACACCCTTTCCTCTTATAATATTTATTCCCTTTCCAAGCCACTCATGCATTATTAGACTGCACTGGTGCATAGTATTTTCATTGGCCATTTCTCTTCTCCTCTTCCCTGTTCCCCCTTCATTGTCCATTTGTTTCTCTTCTAATCTTCCCTCCTCCCATCCTTCTTTCTTTTCTATCACTTACCTCTTTGTCTCCTACTTCCCTCCATCCTCTAGCTCTACTTATGTAAACAAATCCTACCACATTCCACCTTTAAAACCCTGCTTGTTTGCAATTAAATTATTGAATTTATTATATATGACTTTTAAAAGCAAGCTACATGGAACAGAGATTTGCAGTTTCATATACAATCACCTTTTGTGTTTGACTTTAAATATGGCAATGCTCATTTTCTGTGCTTTTGTGTATGCAAGTTCAAATTTTAAAAATGAAAAATTTTTTAAATTAAACCCTGCTTACAAATCACCTCTTCAGAAAACTATGTCTGGGGGCGGCTAGGTGGCGCAGTGAGTAAAGCGCTGGCCCCAGAGTCAGGAGGACCCAAGTTCGGTTCTGGCCTCAGACACTTAACACACACACACACACACACACACACACACACACACAACTAGCCGTGTAACCTTGGGCGAATTAAACCCAATTGCCCTTCAAAAAGGCAAAAAAAAAAACCAACTATGTCTGGTTCACCCTACTGAGGTTGTCTTTCCAACCCTAGTGCTTAGTAGAGTGTCTGGAACACATTTAGACACTTAATAAATGTTTGCTGAGTGAATGAATGATTGTTTCAACTTGAAACCACTCCTTAGTCTGTCAGGGATTATCCTTTTAATCTCAAATTCAAGTAATTCAACTATCTCTTCCCATGTTCCATAAGTTTCTGAGGGACAGTGCAACAGGGTAGAAAGAATGCTGGGTCTGGGGTCCAACAAACTGGGTTCAAATCCTGGCTCTCCCACTTAATACCTGTGAAACTCTGAGCAAGTCCCTTCAATTCTCTGGGTCTCAATCTCCCCCTCTGTTGTATGAGAGGGTTGGACTTAATGACATCTAAAGTGTTCTTTGACTCTAAGCCTATGACTGATCTTACAATAAGAAGGAAAGATGCAGTAAATATGATAGAAGTTTTTTAATATGTGAAAAAGGAGGGCTTTCCAATGTGATTTCAGAAGATAAAACTAAGGTCAGTATGCAGAAGTTACGAAGAATTTTATTTGGGCTCCATATAATGATGAATTTTCTTAGAGTTAGGGACATACAAAAATAGATTGGGCTGTGCTAGTAGGAAGTGAGCTATCCATTCATAGAAAAGTTCAAGCAAAGACTGGATGGCCACCTGTCAGAGATGCCACACAAGAGATTGTTGCCCAGTTCGAGATACTGGACCAATGACCTCTAAGGCTCCTTCCATCTCTGAGGTGCAATGATCCCTTTAGCATGTTCTCCTTCTTGACTATACATTCCCTCAGGACAAAAACTCTTTTGTCTTCTTTTTCTGTCTCTTATGGTGCCTATCTAGGACCCTGAAATAACAGGTACTTAGTAAATATTTGTTGAAATATAAATCAAAAGAACATCAAGAAACAAAAGGTGAATAGTATAATTACATTGACCAAGGTAGGCCTGGGAGAAGGGTCAAGAAGATACATTTCCTTCTCTTCTTTGAAGATGAGATGAGGGAATTTTAAAAAAAATAGACATTTGTTGAATTATATGAATGAATTAATGATTGATCTGAGAGTTCTATTGATTTGTGATCTCTTTTAAAGTTGGGGGTCAAAGTTTCCCGGGTTGACCAGCAATCACTTCTAGCCAGTTCAGGTTCAACAAAGACTTATTAAGTAGTTACTATGTGCGAAAAGCCCTGTGCCAGTCCTGGGAGCTGTATGGCTTTTAGATAATGCCTACTTTCTGCCATAAAACCCCTGCACATAGAGTTGGAGCTCCAATTCTGGATCATCCAGGCTCTCCAAAAGACAAAAGGTCAGCAGTCTTCCTTTCTCCAATACTCTATTGAAGATCCTGGCCAAAGGTCTGAGGATGACTTTAGTGTACCCACCATTAGTAAGTACATTTGTTCCAAAAGTATCTCCCTTCCCTCAGTAGTGCTTAATGCATTTTCTATCCTTTTGGAAAGTTAATTTTGCTTCTAAATCATTCATCTTCCTGTTAAATAACAGAATCATAGAACATTAAAACTAGAAAGGACCTTGTACATCATCTAGTCCAATCCATAAGGAAATGTGAATCTCACAGATAACATCCTTGAAAAAATGGTCTTCCCACCTTTGCTTGAATAACTGAAGCATGTTGCTCACTACCATATGAGCATATGAGTTAATCCATTTCATTTGGTGACGGCTCTAAGTGTTAGAATGTGGTTTTTTTTTTTCCTTATGCTGAGACAAAGTCTTTCTCTAACCCACTGGTTTTTGTTTTAATATCTGTTATAAGGTCAAGGAAGACAAATCCCCTTCCTCTTCCACATAAGATGTTGTCATTCAGGGCATTCATTAAACTACTAAAGCTTAAAATTGCACTAAGACTTTTGGGACATCCTGTATTTCAAGATAAATAGTTGTTTTCCCTATATCTTCTCTTCTCCAGGCTAGACATATAAACTGATCCTGGCATTTAACTAACTTTTCTTTCTTTTTTGTTAATTTTTTTTTGTCTTACCTTACCTTATTTTCAAATATATTCCCAATTCCAAATATATTCAAATATATTTCAAATATTTCCAAAATATATTTCAAATATATTCCAAAAATATATTTTCCAAATATATTCCTCCCCAGTCCTCTACTAAGAGAGACATTCATTTTAATAAAGAAGAAAAACAAAAGAAAAAATGTTCACCATAACTCAGCAATACATCAACTGAGTCTGACAATGTATGCATCATTCCATATCCCTGGTCCCTCACCTCTAAAAAGAAGGAAGAGAGGTACCTTTTCTCATCATTTCTTCTGGAATAATCTCAATCCTTAAAATTACAAAGCATTCGATTTAATTTTTGTTAGTGTAGTAAATAGTGCAGTAGACCCTGGATTCAGGAAAACCTGAGTTCAAATTCAGCCTCATATACTTAGTAGCTGGTGTGACCTTGGGCAAGTCACTTAATCTTTGTTTGCCTCAATTTTCTCAGCTGTAAAATGGTAATCATAATAGCACTTACCTCCTAGGGTTGCTGTGAGGATCAAATGAGAAAATATTTGTAATGCGTTTAGTACAGTTCCTGGAACATAGTTTAAATTGCGATAGTCCTATATTTTGTTTTCCAAGTTCTTCCTTCACCTGTTGGTGTTATTCAGTTCACTTTTCAGTAGTATTTACCTCTTTGTGACCCCATTTGGGGTTTTCTTGGCAGAGATACTGGAGTGGTTGGCCATTTCCTTCTCCACTCATTTTACAGATGGGAAAACTGAGGCAAACAGGGATAAGTGACTTGCCCAGGGTCACACAGTTAGGAAGTGTCTGATGCAGGATTTGAACTTAGGAAGATGAGTCTTTCTGACTCCAGGCCCAGCACTCTGTGAGTTATGGCACCACCTAGCTTCCCTTCTTGTTTCATTTGACATCCGTTCAAACATCTTCTAATGTCTCTCCGTATTCCTCATACTATTTCTAACTGCATAGTAATAATCTTTTATATGCATGTCCCACAATTTATTTGGCCATTCCCCCAATTTCTGTCTGGTTTTTTGCTACATTTATAATTAATGCCTTTCCCAGTCTGGCTCCAGGCTACCTTTGTGCATTTATTTCATAGTACTCCTCATCATGCATCTCCGCCTCTCATTACACCAGCTGCCCCACATGCTTGGAATGCCCTCGCTCCTCATCCCTAATTCATAGCATCTTCAGCTTCCTTTGAGGCTTTCAGAGCCCTCTGCTAATGCTCTCCTCTCTGGATCATCTTCTATGTACTTATCTACTTGTATGCTGCAACCACAAATGGAATGTAATCTCCTTGAAGACAAGAACTGTGTTTCATTTTTGTCTTTGTGTTCCCATGCCTAGCACAGTGCATTTTACATAGTAGGTGCTTAAATGGAAAGGATGCAAGATTTGGAATCAGAAAATCTGGGTTCAAATCCTAGCTTAGACATATGTGTGTGTGGACATATCTGTCTACCTGTGTGACCTTGGACAAATCATAATCTCTTTGGGCTTCAGTTTATTCATCTGTAAAATAGGACAATTGGACTAAAGGACGTCCTTTGTTCCCTCCAGCACTAACTCTATGATTCTGCTGTTGACACATCCAGAGACTGAAACCCACTAAAACCCTTATAGGAGCTACTTCCTTGCTAAGTCTTCCTTCATCCTTGTCTTTGAGAATTTGGTTTTTTTGAACCCAAGGGAAAGATTTTATATTTATACCTATTAGTTGTCAAAACATTTTGTTTGCTTTTCATTCCAGAATGTTTTCAGTTCCGATTCTGTCTTCCATCCAATGTATTATCTACCTCTTTTGGTCACACACAAACTTAATTAACAAACCATTTTAGGATCCTGTCTCTTTTCCAATTCTTTTTTTTTTTCCAAATAAATCTTCTCAAGCGCTTACTGCTAGCTCCTCATTTAAGGCACGCTTGCCCTTCTTTGACCTTCAGACTAAAACCACTTTCTCTTTCCTTTGTCATTCTACTCTGTCTGCAGATAAAATCTGTCTGCCCTTTCCTTTCCATCCTTTTCCTTTCACATGACCTTTGCCCTCTTTGTATATGCTCTCTTCTTTCATTTATTCTTTAATCTCTGTTATACGTATGATTTCCCTTTCTCCCCCTTGTTCCTTTTGTTAAGATTTTCCTACCAACATCTCCCCTTATAGTTGCCTGCTTGGCCTGCTTTGCTCCTGCCCCCTGGAGTTTAGAATCACAGAATCATAGGATGCCAAAGCTGGAAGATACCTTAGCAAACATCTCCTCCAACCCCTTCTTTCTATAGAAAAGGAAATGCTGACTTAAGGAAGATATGCTGGCCCTCTTCAGAGATTTAAAGGGCTGTTGTGTGAAAGAAGGTTTAGATTTGTTCTCCTTGGCCCCAGAGGGCAAAAGTGGGACTATGGGTAAAGTTGTAGAGAGTTAGATGAGGCAGGGTGCAATGAAAACAACCTAAGAATGAGAATTGTCCTAAAATGAGATGAGCTGCCTCAAAAAGAGAGTGAGATCTTCCTCACTGAGCTCTTCGCACAAAGGCTGGATAGCCACTTGAAACAACTTCATAGAGTGGATTCTTGTTTAAGTGTGAGTTGGACTAGAATGGACTGAGATCCCTTTCAACTCTGAGATTTTGTGATTCTGTGACTTAGAGATGGAGACTTGACTGAGGCCATTCAGGAAGTGAGGAGCAGAGCTGGGATGAGAATCCATGGCTCTTGACTTGAAATCCCATCCATGTTTCTGTTGCTGCTCAATGTTGACCCCCTTCTTCACCATCCTAGTCCTCGTTTTCATACTCAGCATCTCCCACAGAACAAGTTTACTACAAAAAGGGATGGATTCTTCATTGAATGACATTGTCTGTACTGACCTTGTCTATTTCTCCTGCTGATCTGACTGCATTTATTCAACCCTTTCTCCTCTCCTTACAATCAAGGAAAAGTTAAGCAAAACCCAACAAAGTAAATCCCTAAAGGATGATTGAGTTAAGGATGATTGGAAGCTAGTCTCCAATCAAGATGAAGAAAGACTTACTGACTGATGAGATTAAGACAATGTGACCTAGGGGTGGGAGACCTTTGTACTTTGTATACCTATAGGATGATTCCTCTTTCAGGATGATTGAGTTAAGGACTTGCTGAATGATATCTTTTGTTTAAGAAAATGTGGCCACTTTACTGATAAGTTGTGATGTTATATCACTGTGAATGCTGTACTTTGGTTTCTGTTAAAGTTTTGCTTTAGTTTACTACTGAATAAATAGATAGTTCACTATACTATGTGATCAGAACCATAGAGCTATTCACAGCAGCAATCCTCAGAAGAGCTGCTTGTGCTTGGCTTTATACCTGGTCAGGGCTCATTTGTAGTACCATTTTCAGTTTGGGACACTATGTTTTAGGGAGTCCATTAAAATCTGGACAGTGACAATAAGAGGGTAATTAGGAGAGCAAAGTAAACTCATCTGATAGCATATGTCCTACTCTGTGCCTGTAATACTCTCTTCTAATCAAAGGGTAGAATTGACATTTATTTTAATGCATACTATTGATTCATTAATCAATGGAATATCCATTTGTGCCCATGGACTTTGTTTATAATCTCCTCTTATTTATTTATAACCTAGTGCTCTTAATTCCCTCTTTTTACCTCATCCAACTTTAGGTTGATTCACTAGAGAAGGGAAAGCAATGGGGCAAGTACCTAGAAGCTGATAGTGAAGAAATTGAGACAAACAGATAGTGTTGATGACATCCAATAGCTGGTAGAAATGGACATTGCATTGATTAATGAATTAACAACATTCATTTAAATGAATGTTGCTTCTTTTAAGTAGAAATGGAAGACTACAGGTACAGAATGGGACATATACTATCCAATGAAGTCACTTCTTTGGGTTTTGCCAAACTTTTTCTTTGTTACAAAGGGAGATTCAAAGGGAAGAGTTATTTATTGGGAAATAATTGTAGAATTAAAAAATTAGGGTACTAATCAAAAAATATAAATAATTGACTTAAATTTCTTCCAGTGAACATTTAGACCTAGACACCATATATCTATGACCCTCCCTTCCATACAAGTTGATTTTCTTACCTAACGTATAGATCAATCTCACAGATACATGAATTAGGACCTGGAAAATTCTTGTGATATAAAATCACGAAAACAAGTTTCCAGAGATGGAAGAACACTGATCTCCTCTTCCAGGTCCCTCTCTCTCCCCTCCTCCACCATATTCCAACATAATAAATAAATACAAGACATCACCAAGAAAACACTACACAGGAGAACACAGAAATAATAATGACAGGAATAATAGTAACTAACATTTATATGGTCCTCCAAATATGGTGATGTGCTTTACAAACATAGTAAAAGAAAGTCACCCAGGAACAAGAGATTTCTGAAGCTTTACCTGGCTTTCCAATTCTTCCTCTTTCTATGGCAAATCATCCTGCGCTATTTAGTACTCTTCCTCTGGCCAAACTACAAATGCTAACCCAGAGATTCTTCTCCCTGCTCTTATCTATTACCAACAGGCAAAACAGACTGGGAGAGAAATGATTTCCAAGAGCTAGTGTTTGCCAGCCCTACAGTTCAGCTCCATCCTAGCACAAAGAAGTGCTTAACAAATGTTGTCTGATTGACTTGATATTCTTCATGAGGTAATAAAAAGGACCTCAGAGGCTCCCAAGTCTGTCTCATGTTCAAAGTATGTCTATAATATCCCAGACAAAGACTCATCCTGACTTCCCTTGAAGACTTATGGTAAAAATCAACCAATCAACCAATGTTTAAGTGCTTACTATATATACCAGGCACTGTGATGGGTGCTGGGAATCCAAATGAAGCAAGCAACTTACTATTCTCCAAAACAGCCCAATCCACCTTTGGATGGAGCTGATGTTTTGTTTTGTTTTGTTTTATGAAAGTCTTTCTTATGTTAAGCAGAAATGCCTCTGCGACTTCTCCCCATAACTCTGAGTTCTATCCTCCCAGGACCAGCAGAACCAGTCTAATCTCTCTTTCGTATTATTGCCTTCAGTATTCCAAATTATCCATGTTTCATCGGTGTGGGCCCTTCTTTCCCCAATGCACAATGCAAGAACTAGCTCTGTGACCAAAGAAAAAATGGAGGGAGGGAAGGAAGGAAGGAAGGAAGGAAGGAAGGAAGGAAGGAAGGAAGGAAGGAAGGAAGTAAGGAAGGAAGGAAGGAAGGAAGGAAGGAAGGAAGGAAGGAAGGAAG